>NW_016870582.1:0-1091 GCF_001698545.2 Rhinopithecus bieti | reverse complement strand
CCCGAAGCCAGCACTCACCAGTGACCTTGGCCTTGAAGGGGCTGCCCACGATGTGCTGGGGCCACCATACTTGATGGCAATGAGGTAGTTGCCAGGGGCCATGGGAGTGTAAGTGACCACGTGGCCCTCAGGACACTCCCGACAGTCCAGCTGCACCTTGGAGGGGCCATCAATGGTGACAGACAAGGCCCCGAGCCGGCGTTCAGGGTGTTCACGATGAACTCTGATGACACACCTAAGGGCCAGAGGTAGCAAGGCTGAGGGCAGGAAGGGCTTGTGGCCCAAGAGGGGCTGGGCTCCAGCCCCCTGGACAGCCTCTGTGGGGACTCCTGGCTCAGGAAGCAGGGCTCCTGCCTCTGGAGCAAGGCAGCACCAGACTAGTGGCCAAGCACCCCTAGAAGTCACCCTGTTCCCCAGCTCCAGGCACTCACCAGTAGTGCCTCCCTCGAGTCCAGGACCATAGGCTGACACCAAGCCTGGGTCCCCAGCCTGGCTCTGCTCCCCAACGCGGATCTTGAAGGGACTTCCAGGGATGTGGGCACCATTGAACTTGACATCGATGGAGTGGACGCCATTCTCATGGGGGATGAAGCGGATGGTATGCTTGTCTGTGGATAGAGGGTTGGTGGCTTACCCTCTATCCTTCCCCTCCCCTTCCTAGAAGGCCCCAGCGCAGCAGGGGGTTGGCAGGGGCAGGGCCAGCTCACCACTGTCTATCTCAGAGACGTAGCACTCCTCCACAGCCCCCGAGGGTGTGTGCACCCGGGCATCAATCACGCCCCGTGCGCCGTTCAGCTGCACCGCAAAGGACGCTGGCTGGTTCACCTTGAGCCCTGTCTCCTGCAAAGGCCAAGGAGGATGCTCAGACTCCTGGGAGACCAGGGCTGGAGCAGTCTTCTCTGAAGCCCCACATGGTGCTCACTGTAAGCTCAGCCCAAAGGCTGCCACCACCCTATGCCCAGCCTGGCCCCTGCCTGCCAGACCAGCCTGGGAGCAGGAGGTGCCAGGGTCTGGTATGCAACCCTATGTGTGCACCTGCTATCCTAGCTGTGCTTGGTGTGTGGGAGATGAGAGATGATGTGCCCTGTCCT
>NW_016870581.1:0-2435 GCF_001698545.2 Rhinopithecus bieti | reverse complement strand
CCTTCACCGCCGACAACACCAACGCCCTGGTGATCGTCAGTCGCAATGCCTGCGCCGGCTGCAACGCCCTGGACGGTGCCCTGAAGACCAATGCCGAGCTGCAAGCTGCGCTGGCGGGTGTGAAGGTCGCTGTGGTCAAGCTGGAAGACGTACCGACCATCGCCTCCACCTTCGGCCTGCGCATGGCCCCGAGCATGATCCTGTTCCGTGAAGACGACGAGGTGGCCCGCCTCACCGGTTTCGAAGGTGCCGGCAAGCTGATCGCCGCTGCCCGTGAGCACTTCGAAGTCCTGGCCGTGGCGGCCTGATCGAACGAGCTGAGTCTTTGAGCCCTGTCCCTTCGGGGGCAGGGCTTTATCCTGCCTACTTATTTTTTCAAGCAGGCGGTCAACCCTGTGTAGCCGACCTAAGAGTGGCCTTTATGCAAATGCAAGACAAGCCGTTGATCCAAAACCACCAGCTGGGCAAGATCGCCTACCATACCGTTCCCACCCGCAATGCCGTACTGCGCCTGAAGATCGCCGCCGATGGCTCGCTGGAGACCATGGGACGCGCTCTGGGCGGTGCGTGGGGTGAAGCCACTCCGACCGTACATCCCAACTTCCTGGCGGCCATGCGTGACTATCTGGTGAGCCGTGAGGCCATCGGATACTTCTACATCGAAGAATCGAACTTGAAGATCGTCAACAAGCGATTCACCAACCTTCGTCAACCCAAGGCAACCCAATAATGATGCAGTCTCTCGGCGGTGATGATTTCAACCTCTCTCGTGAAGATGTGGAACTGCTGAATCAGCTGTACTACCACGCCAGCAACGGTCTCAATAGAAAGTTCGGTTACGCTCGCCATAGAGGCGAACTGAACTTTCGCGAGGGCCCGCACGAAGTCAAGGTGCGGTTCAACGAGAGCAACAACGTGTGTGACGTCCAACTGATCGATCCGAACGTAAAGGACACCACCGCCGAAGACGTGGTAAATAAAGCGCTGGCCAAGCTGAAGTCCAATCGTGACTTCATGCATGCTTTGGCAGCCAAGGTATACAAGATCGTCCCCTATCGCTTCCACGAACTGTGGAAGAATCGGGGCTTCTTCCAACAGCGCTCGGCCCTCAGCCGTGGTATGCCGTATTACTACACCGACTGGTACGTCGGTGCATTGAACAGCCACACTCCGGATGTCAAGTGGGCTCAGATCTACCTGAGTCTGGATGAGAGGGCAGAGAAAGTCAGCGACGACAACCCCTCCTTCAGCTACTGCTATTACTTCGGCAGTGAGCCCGGCAGTGACCACGGGGTGTTCGTGCGCATGCGCGTCGGCGGCGCGGGCGATTATCGGGCGCTGGCCGAGTGTGATCCGAAGTGGTACAAGGTCGCCCACGATTTGTTCGACGCACGTTACGAACAGATCCGTCTGGTCATGGCAGCAGGGCACACTCTGTAAGTCTACGGGACCCTTCGGGGTCCCGTATATGCCGTCTGGTTTTCTTTTACTGAGTGTGACGCGATTGTATGGAGAGAGAAATCCATCGCACTCCTCATTCGCACTGAGGAGTTCCTGTACCAGACACAGGGGTTATCCACCCATGGCAAAGCAACAGAAGAAGCCCTCCCGGCGCCAACGCGAGCAGCAAGATCTGACTGCTGCTCCCACTTTCGAACGTGCAAAGAAGTCGGCTCGCCTCCGAGCGACCGAAGCATGGGAACGAAAGGAAACGAAGCCGTTGATCTGCAAGACCGATGCACAGCGCAATTACCTGCGCAGTCTCATCGAAAATCAGATCACCATCGGCATCGGCCCGGCGGGTATTGGTAAGACCTATGTGTCCGTCAAGCATGCTGCCCAGGAAATGGATGCCGGCAACGTCGAGCGCATCATCGTGGTGCGTCCGATCGTGGAAACCGGTGACACCCTGGGCTTCCTGCCCGGCGATGAAGCGGAAAAGACTGATCCGTACAAGGTTCCCTTCCTGGAGGTGCTCGAAGAGCACTACGGCAAGGCGCACCTGGAAGCGAAGATGAACTGTGCGCATCCCAAGATCATCTTCGTGCCGCCTCAGTTCACCCGCGGTCGTACCTTCAAGAATGCGTACATCATCCTGGATGAAGCGCAGAACATGACGGTCGACCAGATGGAGACCTTCCTCACCCGTATCGGTGAAGATGCACGTTGCGTGATCCAGGGCGACCTGGCTCAAACCGACCTGCGCGACAAGAAGGGCAACAAGATCAAGAGTGGTCTGGCCGACGCTCTGGAAATTCTGGATGGGTTGGATGAGGTGGGTATCGCCGAGTTCACCGTCGAGGACATCGTGCGCTCTGGCTTCTGCATGGCGGTGGCCAAGCGCTACCACCTGCGTCGCGAGTTGGCCAATAAGGCTGAAGAAGCCAAGGCCAAGTAAAACAAGTCCATGGAAGCCCCTCCCACCCAGATCGGTG
>NW_016870580.1:0-1148 GCF_001698545.2 Rhinopithecus bieti | reverse complement strand
AAGGAGGCTGAGGCAGGAGAATTGTTTGAACCCAGGAGGCAGAGGTTCCAGTGAACCAAGATCAAACCACTGCACTCCAGCCTGGGCAACAGAGCGAGACTCCATCTCAAAAAAAAAAAAAAAAAATGTGCACAAGAATAGGCCATAGTATGTGCCAGCTGGAACCCGCCCCCCGCAACAGAAAACTTGACATGCCTTAATGTTTGAGAATCCCTTTCCACTTCGTATTAATCTTCCAAGAGCAAAGAAAATCCTGTAAATCCTGTCAGGGAAGGTCAGGAGTTTAGACAGATGTTTTAGATAATGGTGACCACCCTGGTGGCTGTTAATTAACCATCACACACCCACCATTTAGAATGTTTATTTTTCACATGCCTGTAATCCCAGCTACTTAGGAGGCTGAGGCAGGAGAATCGCTTGAACCTGGGAGGCGGAGGTTGTGGTGAGCCGAGATTGCGCCATTGCACTCCAGCCTGGGCAACAAGAATAAAACTCCATCTCAAAAATAAAAAAAAAAAAAAGAATTTTATTTTGCTCTTGAAAGATTTTTTGGAAACAAGCAAGTGAAGGGTCAAACCAAATCAAAAGAAACCAAGACAAAAGTGTTCGCAGAAATGTTAACTGAGGTATGCAGATCAAACAAAATATGAAACTAGGTGCACAAACCAGAAGAGGCGTGCCTCACAGACAGAACGCAAACTCTGCAGAAACCAAGAGTACGCAATTCACAAAGACACTGGTCTCTATACCGGGAAGGGCTTACCAGAAAAGACAAAAAAGTCTTTTATCATTTCAGGAAGGATGTATGGTCCTTTACTAAGGTGGTCTTGTCCAAGCTGGGCATGGTGGCTCACGCCTGTAATCTCAACACTTTGGGAGGCCGAGGCAGGACGATTACTTGAGGTCAGGAGTTCGACACCAGCCTGGCCAACATGGTGAGACTCCATCTCTACTAAAAATACAAAAATTAGCTGGGCATGGTGGCTCACCTGTAATCCCAGTGACTTGGGAGGCTAAGGCAGGAGAATCACTTGAACCCAAGAGGTAGAGGTTGCAGTGAGCCAAAATCGTGCCACTGCACTGCAGCCTGGGTGACAGAGGGAGACTCCGTCTCAAAAAAAAAAAAAAAAAAAAAAAAAGGGGGGGGG
>NW_016870579.1:0-2144 GCF_001698545.2 Rhinopithecus bieti | reverse complement strand
TGTGAGATGAATTCACAAATCACATGTCAGTTCCTCAGAAACCTTCATTCCAGTTTTCATCTGAGAATATTTCTTTTTTTACTATGGACCACCATGTGCTCCCAAGTACCCCTTTGCAGGTTCCACAAAACAGTGTTAGCAAACTGCTCCATGAAAAGCAAGGTGTAACTCTGTGAGATGAATTCACACATCACAAAAGAGTTATCAGAAACTTTCACTCCAGTTTTACCTGAAGCTATTTCCTTTTCAACCTTCACCTCTATCCACTCCCGAATATTGCTTCAAATATTTCACGTAAACAGTGTTACCAAACTGCTCAATGAAAAGAAAGAATTAACTCTGTGAGATGAATTCACTCATCACAAAGAGTCTGTCAGAAAGCTTCTTTCTAGTTTTATCTGAGGATATTTACTTTTCACCATAGGCTTCTCTGCGCTCCGAATATCCCTTTATAGAATCCACAAAACAGGGTTACCACACTGCTCAATGAAAAGTGTGGTTTACTTCTCCGGGATGAATTCACGCATCACAAAATTATTTCTCTGAACGCCCCTTTTAATTTTATATGTGCATGTTTACTTTTGCACCTTTAGACTCAATGCGTTTCCAAATATCCTTGCTCAGATACCACAAAACTATGATGTCAAGCTGCACAATCAATAAAATAGTTTATTTCTATGAAGTGAATACACACATGACAAAACGGCTTCTCAAAACCTTCTCTCCAGTTTTAACGGAAGATATTTCCTTTTCAACAGAGGCTTCTATGAGCTCCCGAAAATCCCTTTTCAGATTCCCCAATAACAGTGCAATGAAACTGTTCCATGAAAACAAAGGTGTAACTCTGTGAGATGACTTCACACATCAAAAGAACTTTCTCAGAAAGTTTCTTTCTAGTTTTATCCGAGGATATTTCCTTTGTCACCATAGGCTTCAATGTGATCCAAAATATCCCTTCTCAGATTCCCTATAGACAGTGCTACCAAACTGGTCCATGTGCTATGAAATATCAAATTGCAGATACCATGAAAGCAGTGTTAGCAAATCACACCGTGAAAAGAAAGATGTAACTCTGGAGATAAATTCACACATCACAAAGAATTTTCCCAGAAAGCTTCTTTCTACTTTTATCTGAGGATATTTCCTATGTCACATTAGGCTTCAATGTGATCCAAATTATCCCTTCTAGGCTTCTCCCAAAACAGTGCTTTCAAACTAATCCATGAAAAGAATCGTGTAACTCTGCCAGATGAATTCAGACAACACAAAGTAGTTTCTCAGAAAGATTCCTTTTTTCTTTTCACTATAGGCACCAATGCACTCCCAAGTATCCCTTTGTAGATTCCTCGAAAACACTGTAAACAAAATGCTCAATGAAAACAACAGTGTAACTCTGTGACGTGAATTTACACTTCACAAAGCAGTTTCTCATGAAGCATTTTCTAACTTTAATCTGAGGTTATTTCCTTTGTCACCATAGGCTTCAATGCAAACCAAAACATTCCTTCACCTATTCCCCAAAACAGAGCTACCAAACTGCTCCATGAAAAGAATCATGTAATTCTGTGAGACATATTCACACATCACAAAGCAGTTTCTCAGAAAGCTTCTTCTAGTTTTGTTTCAGGATATTACCTTTGTCACCATAGATTTCCATTCAATCCAAAACATCCTTTGTCAGATAACCGAAAACAGTGCTTCCAAACTGTTCCATGAAAAGAATCATATATTTCTGAGAGATGAATTCACAAATCACAAAGCAGTTTCTCAGAAAGCATCTTTCTAGTTTTGTCTGAGGGTATTTCCTTTATCAACATGTTTCCACGCATTCTGAAATGCCACATTGCAGATTCCAAGAAAACAGTGTTGGTAAACTGCTCAATGAGGGGACGAGTGTAACTCAGTGACATGAATTCACGTATCACAAAGGCGTTTCTCAGACAGCATATTTTGGGTTTTAATCTGAGGATGAATCTTTATTCACCATAGGCCTCAATGCACTCCCAAATAAACCTTTGCAGATTCCACGAAAAGAGTGTTAGGAAACTGCTCCATGAAAAGAAAGGTGTAACTGTGTGAAATGAATTCACACATCCCAAAGAAGTTTCTCAGAAAGCTTCTTTACCTTTTATCTCAGTATATTT
>NW_016870577.1:0-1087 GCF_001698545.2 Rhinopithecus bieti | reverse complement strand
ACGCCTTCTCAAAAAAAAAAATTATAATAATTATGTATCACTGTTACAATCAAATAAAAAAGAGTACAGATATTTTCATTTTGGAATTAAAACAAAATATGAAAACATGGCATAAACTTAAAGGGATGAAAAGAAAGATCCATTCATGGTGCTGTGGATGTATCTATCGAACCCATTGACTCTAACTGCCTTCATCTTGATAGTGTTACAAACAACTTTACAATGAAAATCTTTGTATAAATCTTTTTGTGAACCTGAAGATCATATCCACAGGAATGGTGTCATCAAAACACACTTAAGATGGCCCCCATGATTCCTGCCATCTGGCGTTCACGTGCTTGCATAATCCCCTGTCCTTGAGTTTGTGCATGACCAAGGGTGACTGACTGTATGCCATTACATGTATGTGATCATATTAAAAATAAGGTTGAGGCTGGGCATGGTGGCTTACGCCTGTAATCCCATCACTTTGGGAGGCCGAGGCGGGAGGATCACATGAGGCCAAAAGTTTGAGACCAGCCTGGCTAACATAGTGAAACCCCATCTCTACTAAAAATACAAAAATTAGCCGGGCGTGGTGGGGGGCATCTCTAATCCCAGCTACTCAGGAGGTTGAAGCATGAGAATTGCTTGAACCCAGGAGGCAGAGGTTGTAGTAAGCCAAGATTTCGCCACTGCACTCCAGCCTGAGCCTCAGAGTGAGACCCTGTCTCAAAAACTAAATAAATAAATAAGGTTGAAACGACCACGTTGTGGAAGACTCTCACTGCCTTGTTGGTTTAAGCAAGTGGCCACTTTGGGGAGCCTTAAACTCTAGGAAATGAGGGTGGCTTCCAGTTGACATCCAACAAGAAACTGAAGCCCTCAGTCTTATGACTGTAAGAAACAGAATACTGCCAAGAACTCCAGTGAGCTTGAAATTGGATCCTTTCCCAGGGAAGCCTCAAATGAGACAGCAGCCCTAGTGGACACCTTGATTTTCAGCTTCTGAGACTATAAGCAGAAAATCCAGCTAAGCCACACCCTGACTCCTGATCCACAGAAACCATGAGATAATATAGCATGTATATAGTTTAAAAGCTGTGAA
>NW_016870576.1:0-302 GCF_001698545.2 Rhinopithecus bieti | reverse complement strand
ATGCAAAAAATGCTGTATAATTTAAAAGTAACTAGGCCTCCTGAATGTAAAACTATTAAAAAAAAAAAAAAGTTTATGTGCAAGGTGTATAAAAAAACAAAATATACCTTTGGTAAAAGGATTATAAGGAGGCATAAGAATGTACATTTTACCTACATAAAAAAGTTTAAAAAATTATTGTTTTGAAGATTTAAGTAAGTTGTAAAATGTTAATTGTAGAGAACATTCTGTGTGTAAACATATTAGCTAAAATTAGAGTATCATCCAGTTTTCTGTGAACTGGACATTAAAGTAAAAGCAAA
>NW_016870575.1:0-922 GCF_001698545.2 Rhinopithecus bieti | reverse complement strand
TATATATAAAATGTGTGTATATAGATATATATACACACATACACAGTGGAGTACTATACTACTCATCCATAAAAAAGTATAAATTAATGGCATTCGCAGCAACCTGGGTGGGATTGGAGACTATTATTGTAAGTAACTCAGGAATGGAAAATCAAACATTGTATGTTCTTAATCATAAGTGGGAGCTAAGCTGTGAGTATGCAAAGGCATAAAAACGTTACAATGAGCCAGGTGTGGTGGCTCACTCCTGCAATTCCAGCACTTTGGGAGGCCGAGGCGGGCAGATCACCTGAGGTCAGGAGTTTGAGACCAGCCTGGCCAACATGGTGAAACCCTGTCTCTACTAAAAATACCAAAATTAGCTGAGAGTGGTGGTGGTCACCTTTAATCCCAGCTACTTGGGAGACGGAGGCAGGAGAATTGCTTGAACCTGGGAGGCAGAGGTTGCAGTGAGCCAAGGTCACACCATTGTACTCCAACCTAGGCAACAAGAGCAAAATTCTGTCTAAAATAAAAGAATGATGTAATGGATTTTGGAGACTCAGGGGAAAGAGTAGGACAGGAGTGAGGGATAAAAGGCTATAAATTGGGTTCAATGGGATGTATTCTGTTTGGGTGATGGGTGCACCAAAATGTCAAAAATTGCCACTAAAGAACTTACACATGAGCATGTAACCAAATAACATCTGTTCCCTGAAAACCTATGGAAATTAAAACAAACAAACAAGTAAATAAATGAAATAGATGTTTTGGGGCTAAAAAGCTCCTACTCCACATTAGGTAGAACTTCTTGAGTATTCTGTAAAATGAATGCAATATCTCTACCAACTTTAACTATGAGAGTGGAATTTTTTTCCAGTAATAAATGTATCTATAAAATATATTTTGCAAAATACTGGAGGAAAGATGTATTTGGAGCATA
>NW_016870574.1:0-1449 GCF_001698545.2 Rhinopithecus bieti | reverse complement strand
CAGACCCCCACCCTTCCCAGCCTCTGTCAACCACCTCAGGGCCCTTTATCATGTCTTTTTCCAAAAACATGCAGCCAATACAGACTTTTCTCTATTGACTCTAAACAGAAATGCGTTCACTCCATTTTCAGAACAGTTGTACCTGACACCAGGTTGTGTATGGCTCGCAATAGTGTCGGAGCTGTGAAATGCTTTCTTCAAGCTGGCTCCTTGCCTCCTCCACATACTTCGATTGACCCTCGGGAACTGAATAGAGTGAAAGCTGCACACATTAAAACAAAACAAATATTTAAAAGACGTATTGTCTACAGGATAAATTTACCAAATTTGTAAGTATTTAATATAATATTTCTAATAATTCATGAATTACAGTGACTCTGTGGTCGGGTGTGGTGGTTCACGCTTGTAATCCCAGCACTTTGAGAAGCCAAGGCAGGCGGATCACTTAAGGTCAGGAGTTCAAGACCAGCCTGGCCAACATGGCGAAACCCCATCTCTACGAAAAATACAAAACTTAGCCAGGTGTTGTGGTAGGTGCCTGTAATCCCAGCTACTCGAGAGGCTGAGGCTGAGGCAGGAGAATCGCTTGAACCTGGGAGGTGGAGGGAGCGGTAAGCCAAGATCGTGCCACTGCACTCCAGCCTGGGCAAGAGCAAGACTCCATCTCAAAAACAGTAATAATAACACTTCATTAATTCCAGTGACTCTTAAGGGTTATGAGCAACCTGAACTTTACCTCAAACCATCTTTGCACCTTATTTCCTTAATCAACAAGGCCAAGGCCAAAAGGGCAGGGCTATGAGGTATCCTACCTTCTCCCCACCCACTGACTGCAAACAAAGCAGCTCCTCTTTATCCATTTTATATACTGGTATTTGGTATTCCACCTTAGATTGAGTTTGAAAAAAGGATTTTATTAC
The DNA here is from genome assembly GCF_001698545.2 of Rhinopithecus bieti. NCBI lineage: Eukaryota > Metazoa > Chordata > Mammalia > Primates > Cercopithecidae > Rhinopithecus > Rhinopithecus bieti. Next base: position 529 of record NW_016870574.1, on the reverse strand, counting down.
TCTAAAGGGTGGGTGAAGGGGTTAAAAAAGCTTGAGCGTAACCAAAGGGCATGTCATTCAGTTCAAATGATTGGTCTGATGTTAATCAAAGCAGGAGAGCAGGTTTGTTCCCCACCCAGAGAACTTCTCACAGCCATGGCTGGCTGCCTTCTTCACCCTCAAAAAATGCCACTGTGCCAAGGCCTGAGAAGAGAGTAAAGGGCAAAAGATAAGCTAATTAGCTTTATGTAAACACCAATCAAGTAACCCTACCTAGGACTGAAGGTAGATCCTTACCTCACTTTATTCAAAGGCAACAGAAACTGAATATCCAAAATAGTTAGTGGGAAGTACAGACCAAAAAGGAATGTAAACAGTAGAGAGAAGATTTCTTGTTTTTTTAAATTTAGTATTTATTAAGTATATACTTATGAGCGTCTTCTCCAGCCAAGAAACAGAAAGGATCCAGATCTCTAATTTCTTAGAGAAGAAAAAATGTGAGTATCTTCTTGGCTTGATAAGAATCAAGATAAGCCAAGAATCAGAGAGA
>NW_016870573.1:0-917 GCF_001698545.2 Rhinopithecus bieti | reverse complement strand
GTGAATTCTTTTCCTTCTCTAGCTATGGAATGTTGTCCAATAATTGAGGCTTGTAGGACCCAGAAATTATCGGGGTGATTCTTTTGAGCCAGGAATTCATCAGGAATTGGGTCTGTAGGTACTAATTCTCGGGCTTCCCATGGCCATTGATCTCTTATTACAGTTCCTCCATATACATAACATGAAGTGACACTGAGACACTGGGCTACACGCTCAACTAATTGCAAAACAAATTTCCTGTTTTCCTGGAATTTCTGGTACTGGCACATTTAGTTCATCATAGAAAGTTTGAAACACCGGCTCAGGAGAGCGTTTGTAAACTTCTCCTTGAACCAATATATTTACTCGAGTCTGGCCCCATCGATTCCTAAGGTCACACGTTCCTCTTTTTTTCTGGAGAGGATCAAGGGGATTGGTTATTACTAGCTCTAAGGGGTTACATTGTCCCTTAGTACAGGAAGGGCCATTTTTTCCTTTCTGCAGGTGGACTGGATCCTTTTCATTTTTTTTTTTTTAATCCAAGTGGCCTAAATGACGTAAGGCCAGTATTTACATTTATTTCCACACAGTCCTAATTTATGACAGATGTACTTATTTTCTGCCATATAGCCTCTTTCTAATTAAGAGAACCACACCTTATTCCTAACTTATTACTATTAATGACAGCACAGGCATCAAATTTTAAGGTGACTTGTTTGGGCACCCCTTTTCTTCTGTTTTGGCTAACACTTTACTCGTATCGTTTATAAGCCCCACCAGCCCTCAGTCTTTAATCTTATTTTAAAACTGTGGTCATGGGAGGCTCAGATGGGTCATAACACACATCAGGTTGGTCATTTCCAGGGCTACATACATTGTATAGAATAACATTATACAAACAAGTTCTTTTTAGAGTTCAGTACACTTATAATAACCAT
>NW_016870572.1:0-215 GCF_001698545.2 Rhinopithecus bieti | reverse complement strand
GATTTTATGTTCCCACCAGTAATGTATGTGGGTTGCAATTCCTCCACATCTTCACTGACATTATTTTTTTTTCTAGATAGGGGCTGCTCTATCTCTCAGGCTGCAGCCCAATGACACCATCACAGTCACTGCAGCCTTGACCTCCCAGGCACAAGTGATTCTCTCATCTCAATGCCTGGCTAATTTTTAATATTTTGGAGTGATCGGATTTTACC
>NW_016870571.1:0-663 GCF_001698545.2 Rhinopithecus bieti | reverse complement strand
ATACTTGTTAGTGCAACGAAGCTTACGGTGACAAAGGAAATATCCTCAAATGAAAACTAGAAAGAAGCTTTCTTCAAAACTTCTTGTTGATGTGTGAATTCATCTCACAGAGTTACCCTTCTGTTTCATGGAGCAGTTCATTAACACTGTCTTCGAGGAAACTGAGAAGGGCTTCTTTGGATCGCATTGAGGCCTACGCTGATAAAGGAACTTCTCTGTGATGCATGAAATCATCTCTCCGAATTACAACTTTGTCTTCACGAGGCAGTTTGCTAACACTCTTGCCGTGGAATCTGAGAAGTGGTATTTTGGAGTGCATTGAGGCCCATGGTGAAAACGGAAATATCCTCAGATAATAACTGGAAAGAAGCTTTCTGAGAAAATCCTTTCTGATGTGTGAATTCTGTGCACCGAGATTCGCTTTTCCCTTGTTGTAGCAGTTTGCTAACCCTGTTGTCGGGAAATCTGCAAAGTGATAATTGGGAGCTCATTGAGGGATACAGTGAAAAAGGAAATATCCTCCGAGAAAAACCGGAACGAAGCGTTCTGAGAAACTGCTTTGTGATGCGTGAATTCATTTAAATGGTTACACCATTCTTTCATTGAGGAGTCTGCTAGCACTGACTTTGTGGAAACTCAGAAGTGTTATCTTGGATATTGTTG
>NW_016870570.1:0-2432 GCF_001698545.2 Rhinopithecus bieti | reverse complement strand
GAGATGGAGTTTCACTCTTGTTGCCCAGGCTAGAGTGCAGTGGTGCGATCTCAACTCACTGCAACCCCTGCCTCATGGGTTCTAGCGATTCTCCTGCCTCAGCCTCCCGAGTAGCTGAGATTACAGGTGCCCACCACCACACCCAGCTAATGTTTTGTACTTTTAGTAGAGACGGGGTTTCACCATGTTGGCCAGACTGGTCTCAAACTCTTGACCTCAAGTGATTCACCCGCCTCAGCCTCCCAGAGTTCTGAGATTATAGGTGTGAACCACCGCGCCTGGCCTGGGAGCTCCTTTCTAAATGGGAGTGTTTCATGACTTGTCAGATAATTTAGAACTTTTACAGAACATAATATTGTAAGGCACTATGACTGTTATTGAGATAATTTTTTTAAATTTTTATCTGTAGGAATTTAGAGTTGGATATTTTCTATCTAATTATTATGCAGATGGCTGGGTGTGGTCGCTCACACCTGTAATCCCAACACTTTGGGAGGCCAAGGCAGGTGGATCACTTGAGGTCGGGAGTTTGTGACCAGCCTGGCCAACATGGTGAAACCCTGTTTCTACAAAAAATACCACAATTAGCTGGGTGTGGCAGTAGGCGCCTGGAATCCCACCAACTCTGGAGACTGAGACAGGAGAATCGCTTGAACCTGGAAGGTGGAGGTTGCAGTGAGCCGAGATCACACTACTGCACTCCAACCTGGCAACAGAACGAGACTCCGTCTCCAAATATATACATATAATGCAGATGGCTGGTAACAAATTCCAAGAGATGTTCCAGGATCGGGTAGCTGTTTGGATAAAGCAGCTTTCAAGTAATTTCTTAAGATGTATGATTATTCAAAAACATTCCACATAAGGAATATCAGCTGAACCATGGCCACAGAGGCAAAGAAGTTTTATGAGAACATAGTTTCAGCTGTAGAACACTCGTAGGTGGATTTATTTATTGGCAAAAGTGAGTCACTGATGGTTGGTAGCTACTGTTAACTCAGGACTCAGCTAGATCTGAGAGCGAACGCCCACCCTCCCCACCCCACCATACTGCACAGAGGGCATTCTTCTCACCAGTGAGATGTTCGACACCTCTGATCACACCCTACACACATTTCTTCTCTGCCAGACAGCTTTCCCCTATAGCTACTTCCTTCCTTCCACCGAGAACAGAAATACACAGGCAAGAAAAGAGAGCTCTTATTTACAAATGCTGATAAAACCACAATGTCTTCTTACATACTTGTTTAGTAAGAAATATGATTTGTGATAAGATTTGATACAGTTGCTGAAGCTCTGCACAGCTACATACATATGGATTTATAAAATTCAGCCTCATGAGCATGTCATTTGAAAAACTGGTGGCTCCCAATGGGTTTTGTAAATATCATTACCCATACTGCGTAGAGAATAAATCAATGGTGACACTTCAATGTGTTGAAAGAAATAATTGTGCCTTGTTTCTGAGTTTGGGTATCCAGGATGGTCTGAAAAAGGAATAAAGATGTTTCACTTTTGTGAAAAATACTCTAAGCACTCTAAGCAAATTTTTTTTTTGAGACAGAGTCTCACTCTGTCGCCCAGGCTGGAGTGCAGTGGCACGATCTCAGCTCTCTGCAACCTCCGCATTCTAGGTTCAAGCTATTCTCCTGCCTCGGCCTCCTGAGTAGCTGGGATTATAGGCACGCACCACCACACCCAACTAATTTTTGTATTTTAAGTAGAGATGGGGTTTCACCATGTTGATCAGGCTGGTCTCGAACTCCTGACCTTGTGATCTGCCCGCCTCAGCCTCCTGAAGTGCTGGAATTACAGGCATGAGCTACCGCGCCCGGCCAGCAAAATTTTATATGTGAAATGTGGCACACATTGGGCATTCAGTGAATTGTTGACTAACTCAACAAATGAGTGAGTATACTGATAACCCTTGTTTCCTAAGAAGTCAAGCAAAAGCAAAATGTGTAATTTGACTAGGGGAAACACATGAAAATACCTACATTTACTAAGAAATTAAACATCCACAAAGTTAAAAATTTCGTTTTCCAGGTATTACTGAATAACACTTAACAATACTTAGTCAACACTAATTACAACCTTCATCAAAGAATGAGTGAGAATTATATGTTAAGAAGAAAATTTCAGGCTGGGCACGGTGGCTCATGCCTGTAATCCCAGCACTTTTGGGAGACTGAGGCGGGCGGATCACCTGAGGTTGGAAGTTTGAGACCAGCCTGACCAACATGGAGAAACCCCATCTCTACTAAAAATACAAAAAACATTAGCCTGGCATGGTGGCACATGGCTGTAATCCCAGCTACTTGGGAGGCTGAGGCAGGGGAATCGCTTGAACCTGGGAGGCAGAGGCTGTGGTGAGCCAAGATCACGCCATCACACTCCAGCCTGGGCAACAAGAGTGCAACTCTGTCTCAAAA
>NW_016870569.1:0-1448 GCF_001698545.2 Rhinopithecus bieti | reverse complement strand
ATAAATAAATAAAATATATATGCATGCTGAGGTTGCTAAGTTCTATGGTAAGAACAAATCTATTTGTGAAACTGTGAAGAAGAAAAAAATTCATAATAGTTTTGCGGTCATACTTCAAATTGCAAAAGTTATGGCCACAGTGCATAAGTACTTAGTTACGGTGGAAAAGGCATTAAATTTGTGGGTGGAAGATAGAAGTCTGTTCTGAATGACAGTGATTTGGATTTAGTACTAACAGTGGTTTCAGGCCATCCAGGGGTCTTGGAACCTCCCCCCTGTAGATAATAAGGGGTGATGACTAATGTAGTTAATAAAACAATTTAACAATATTCTTTGATAGAAATAAAATTAACACTAATACAATCAATATTACTCCATCTTATTTCAATATACCAATAACAAAGTTAGGAAATAAAATTTTAAGAAGATCAACATTTATAATAGCATAAAAATATGAAGTATTATGAAAAACTATAAATCTTTATTGGGAGACATTAAAATCCTAAGTAAATGGAGATATATATTATAGTCATAGATTGGAGAATCCAGTGTTGAAAAATTGCCAGTTCTTGTGAAATTTGATCTACAGATTCAATGCAATTCCTACAATCTTTTAAAATGTCATAAGCGGGCCGGGGACAGTGGCTCACGCCTATAATCCCAGCACTTTGGGAGGCCAAGGTGGGTGGATCACCTTAGGTCAGGAGTTCAAGAACAGCCTGGTCAACATAAGGAAACCCTGTGTCTACTAAAAACACCAAAATTAGCCAGGCATGGTGGTGCATGCCTGTAATCGCAGCTACTTGGGTACTTGGGAGGCTGAGGCAGGAAAATCGCTTGACCCCAGGAGGTGGAGGTTGCAGTGAGCCTAGATCGCACCACGGCACTCCAGCCTGGGCAACAAGAGTGAAACTCCATCTCAAAAATAAAAAAACAGCCAGGCGCAGTAGCTCATGTCTGTAATCCCAGCACTTTGGGAGGCCGAGGCGGCTGGATCACCTGAGGTCGGGAGTTCGAGACCAGCCTGGCCAACATGTTGAAACCCCATCTCTACTAAAAATACACAAAAAAGTTAGCTGGGTGTGGTGGTTGGTGCCTGTAATCCCATCTACTTGGGAGGCTGAGGCAGGAGAATCTCTTGAACTCAAGAGGTGGAGGTTGCAGTGAGCCGAGTTTGCGCAATTGCACTTCAGCCTGGGTGAAAAGAGTGAGACTCCATCTCAAAAATAAGAAAAAAAAAGAAACAAAAATTAGCCGGGCGTGGAGGATCGAGCCTGTAATCCCAGCTACTCAGGAGGCTGAGGCAGGAGAATCTCTTGAACCTGGGAGGCAGAGGTTGCAGTGAGCTGAGATCGTGCCACTGCACTCCACCCTGGGTGACAGAGCGAGACTTCATCTCAAAAATAAAATAAAAGGCCGGGCGCGGTGGCTCAAGCCTGTAATCCCAG
>NW_016870568.1:0-1357 GCF_001698545.2 Rhinopithecus bieti | reverse complement strand
CTTACACAGGCCGGGCGGGAAAGCGCCTCCCACAGGCGGGGGCGGGCGGGGAGGAGGGGGAAGTGCCTCCCACAGGCTGCGGGGGGGAAGCGCCTCCCACAGGCTGGATGAGCTGCCGTTTGACTTCAAGACAATTTGGCCTTTGGGTCAGGACTGTAGATGTGGGGGAAAGAAGGCCCTTCACGCAGGATGGATTTGCAAATCCCATTCTAGTTACAAGAGGAGGCCCCTTCCTGCCTCTTAAGAAAAGGAATAATAAGTAGTGATGAAGGTGGTAACCTTTCCTTATAATAAAGTTCCACACAGTCATCAACCTGGTTAATAAAACATCAGTTAAGGGGCCAGGAGATCTCCTTAGAGCTAGTAACCCCCCCACACCAACGGGGCCTGGGTCTTCTGAGCACAGAAATTGATGAGGGGGAGACCCCGGGCGGCTCAGGGCCCCGGACGGCTGCTTTGCTGCCACAGCCCTGTCAGCCTACTGACTTTCTCTCACTAGTCAGGGAAAGGCAACGTCCTGTCCTAAGGCCGTGCTGATGATGGGGTGAGGCTGCTTTCCTGAGCCCCACCCTCCACATCTGACCACACCTAACTCCAAACCTCCACCCTCACTGCTGCCTGGCTCTGCAGGGCCGTCACCGGGCGTCGGAGGGACAATCCCAGCCTCACACCTGCACGGCCTGCTCTCCCGCTGCCTGGCGCTGTGGGGTGAGTAAACCGCAGGACTCTGAGCCTCACTTGCCCATCTGGAAAGCAGCAGCGGGAGGGTTCTGCCTCATGTTTAAGCTCCTCCCACGGTTTTTATGACAGTCGCTCGTAGTGTTGGACATCGGAGGCTGCTATTGTTGCTGCTGTTAGGACAAGGTTTTGGTCCTGAATGCGCTGCACTTTTGATTCCGTAAATGAAATAATCCACTTTAAGAGCTTCTGCAGTGGGCTGGGCGTGGTGGCTCAAGCCTGTAATCCCAGCACTTTGGGAGGCCGAGACGGGCGGATCACGAGGTCAGGAGATCGAGACCATCCTGGCTAACACGGTGAAACCCCATCTCTACTAAAATACAAAACTAGCCGGGCGAGGTGGCGGCGCCTGTAGTCCCAGCTACTCGGGAGGCTGAGGCAGGAGAATGGCGTAAACCCGGGAGGCGGAGCTTGCAGTGAGCTGAGATCTGGCCACTGCACTCCAGCCTGGGCGACAGAGCGAGACTCCGCCTCAAAAAAAAAAAAAAAAAAAAAAGAGCTTCTGCAGTGAAGCTCTTGGTACTCTGAACATTTCTGTGTTCTTCGGGCAGCACCAGGCTGCCTCAGCCCAGGGAAGGCAAACGCGTTTTAATAATAGGCTGGAGCAGACACAGTTAGG
>NW_016870567.1:0-663 GCF_001698545.2 Rhinopithecus bieti | reverse complement strand
AAGAACGGGAATGGTAAACATCTTGGTAAATATAATGGACTATTCTCCTTTTTAATTCTTTAAAACATGCTTGACAGTTCAAAGCAAAAAATTTAACATTGATGAGTTTTCAATGTATACAGAATATATAATACACTTGTAACATGAAGGAGAAAGGCTCATGCCTGTAATCCCAACATTTTGGGGGGCTGAGGTCAGGAGTTCGAGACCAGCCTGGTCAACATGGTGAAACCCCATCTCTACTAAAAATACAAAAATTAGTTGTGCATGGTGGCGGGCACCTGTAATCCCAGCTACTTAGGAGGCTGAGGTGGGAGAATCACTTGAACCTGGGAGGTGGAGATTGAAGTGAGCCGAGATCACACCACTGTACCCCAGCCTGGGCAACAGAGTGAGAGACTCCATCTCAAAATAAAAACAAAAAACAAGTCAAACTTGAATTTCAAAGAATTGAAATAAAAAATATGCTCTCTGACCATAATGGAATTAAACCTGAAATCAATACCCAAAAAGATAATAATAAAATCTCCAATCATTTAGAAATTAAACACACTTCTAAATAATCCATGGGTCAAAGAAAATGTCTCTAAGGAAATTAGAAAATATTTTGAATTTAACAACAATGAAAAGACAATATATCAGACTTTGTGGGCTGCAGAAAGA
>NW_016870566.1:0-663 GCF_001698545.2 Rhinopithecus bieti | reverse complement strand
TAAGGGGTCTTACCACTGGGAGAAGCTGGATTTTCTTAGCTCCTAATGCAACATAATCAGTCTTTGTATATCCCCCAATTGCTCAAAATCAACACAGAACTGAAGGTGATTTTGCCAGTTCCCTAGAAGACAGCTTTCCCACACAATTTTTATTTAGGCTTGTTTCCACTTCTGACTTCCACTGATGTCTGCCAGAACTGCACTTCTGAGATCCCAGGACAGCAAGGCAGAAATAAAATTTCCTTGGGTGACAACAAATACTTGGTTTTGTTCTTCCATATCACACAGCTTTTCTGTTCTCAGAGACAATAAGTTGAGGATATACTGTGTCAAAATCTAGAATCAATGCTAGGGGTAGTGTCTGGTGCTTATAATCTCAGTACTTTGGGAGGCTTGGGAGGGCTGATCCCAAGGTAAGGAGATCAAGATAATCCTGGTTAACATGGTGAAACCTCATCTTTAGTAAAAATACAAAATTTAGCCAGGCGTGGTGGTGGGAGCCTGTAGCTGCTCAAGTGTCTGAGGCATGAGAAGTGCTGTAACCTGAGAGGCGGAGGTTGCAGTGAGCCAAAATCTAGTCAGTGCACTCCAGCCTGGTTGACAGAAAGACTGCGTCTCAAACATATATATATATATATTTTTTTTTATCACATATATAGATTT
>NW_016870565.1:0-921 GCF_001698545.2 Rhinopithecus bieti | reverse complement strand
TCTTAGTGCAATGACGCTTACGGTGAAGAGGGAATATTCCCAGATGAAAACTAGAAAGAACCTTTCTTAGAAACGTCTTGGTGATGTTGAATTCATCTCACAGAGTTACACTTATGTTTTGTGGAGCAGTCCAGTAACACTGTATTTGAAGAAACTATGAAGGGTTTCTTTGGATCGCATTGAGGCCTACGCAGATAAAGGAAATATCATCAGTTCAAAACGTGAAAAAAGCTTTCTGAGAAACTTCTTCATGATCTGTGAATTCATGTCACAGTGATACAGCTTAGTTCTCAGGAAGTAGATTGCTAACACTATTTTCGTGGAATCTGCAAAGTGATATTTGGAGCCCATTGAGAGCGCATGGTGAAAAAGCAAATATCCTCAGATAATAACGAGGGAGAAGCTTTCTGAGAGACTGCTTTCTGATGTGTGACTTCACTGCACAGACTTCCAGCCTTCCCTTCTTCGAACAGATTGCTAACACTGTTGTCGTGGAGTCTGCAAGTTGATAGTTGGGAACCCATTGACGACTATGGTAAAAAAGGAAATATCCTCAGATCAAACCTGGAAAGAAGCCTTCTGAGAAACTGCATTGTTATGTGAATGCAGTTCACAGAGTTACACGTTTCTCTTCAGTGATCAGTTTGCTAACACAGTTTTCTGGAAATCTTCAATGGGATACTTCTGAACACAATGAAGCTTACAGTGACAAATGAAATGTCCTCAGATGAAAACTAGAAAGAAGCTTTCTTAGAAACTTCTTGGTGATATGTGAATTCATCTCACAGGGTTCCACTTATGTTTCATGGAGCAGTCCATTAACACTGTTCTTTGAGGAACCTGAGAAGGGCCTCTTTGGAAGGAATTGAGGCCTACGCTGAAAAAGGAAATATCCTCAGTTAAAACGTGAAAGAAGCTTTC
>NW_016870564.1:0-1358 GCF_001698545.2 Rhinopithecus bieti | reverse complement strand
CATTTTTTATTTCTTCAGCCATTCTGTTTTTAATAAAACCTTCCCTAGTGATTGAGCAGTACAGATACCAGGACAAAAGTTGGTTTTATAATTTTATTTTGTCAATAGTTAAGTGGAAAAGAAAAATTGAAATAATGGATATAACTTAGGTTATGAATTATCTTTGAGTTTTAGTTATCTGTATTCTTTACACTCATTCAAAGGGAATTCAAGGGCAATGCTCAGAAACTTTGTTGGGGCGATGGTGGTGGCATGGATGGAAGATGTTGGGAAAGCAGATGTGACTTGAATGAATGGATTCATTACATAAAATTTTATTTGTTTTTTTCTAGGGCTGGTAACATTATTTGACCAGGCTCTGAAAAATTTATGTACTTAGTTTGTAGTATTTAATAATATCCTATTTTTTAGGGTCGGGAACTTCTGGCTTCTGCTCCAACCGGATCTGGAAAAACATTAGCTTTTAGCATTCCTATTTTAATGCAGCTGAAACAACCTGCAAATAAAGGCTTCAGAGCCCTGATTATATCACCAACACGAGAACTTGCCAGCCAGGTATGACTTGTAGCTGTGGAAGAGAATGTGATTGGTGTTTACTTCAGTGATCTTTCTTATTTGGAGGTAATAAAAAGATCTTAAAAAAGCAAGGCCCGTGTCTTCTGTCATGGTCAAGTATCCTCTACACAGCAGAGTGCTCTGGATCTTACACCATGTGGGCAAATCTTTTAAGTCTTTCTATACGTTTCTAAAACACAATGATTTTAATATTTACACTTCTTTGGTAAATGCTTTAAGGTCTTTGAAGTTGAAAGGCTAATGAAATACAGTCCTTCTTGGACATTTGTTTTTCTTATCTAAAAAAAAAATGAATACTCATCTTAGTTTTGGTTTTTATTTATTTATTTGTTTGGTTTTAGCCACAGATTCTTACTCTGTTACCCAGGCTGGCATGCAGTGATGTGATCATGGCTTACTGCAACCTCAAACTCCTGGCCTCAAGAGATCTCCCGCTTTAGCCTCTTGAGTAACTGGGACTATAGGCACATGCCACTGCGCGTGGTTAATTTTTTTCTTTTTGTAGAAACAAGGTCTCCCTATGTTACCCAGGCTGCTCTTGAACTCCTGGGTTCAAGTGATCCTCCCACCTTGGCCTACCAAATTACAGGGCTTACAGGCATGAGTCATTATGCCTGATTCATCTCAGTTTTTTTTTTGAGAAAGGAAAAGTATACAGTGATCTGTTCCACCCTCCCAATGTGCTTAATATAAAACACATACCAAGTATGAGATAGTCTTGTAATAGTACTGTGTGTGTATGTGTATATATGTGTGTGTGTGTGTGTGTGTATATATATATA
>NW_016870563.1:0-1092 GCF_001698545.2 Rhinopithecus bieti | reverse complement strand
AAAGGTGTAACTCTGTGAGATGAGCTCACACATCACAGAGAACTTTCTCAGAAAGCTTCTATCTAGTTTTTAATCTGAGGATATTTCCTTTGTTACCACAAGCTTCAATGTAATCCAAAATATCCCTTCTCAGATTTCCCAAATACAATGCTACCAAACTGCTCCATGAAAAGAATCGTGTAAGTCGATGGGATATATTAAAAAATCACAAAGCAGTTTCTCAGAAAGCTTCTTTCTAGTTAATATCTGACAATATTACCTTTTTCTCTGTAGGACTCAAGGCACTCCCAAATATCACTTGGTATATTCCACGAAAGAAGTGTTAGCAAACTCCTGCATGAAAAGCAAGGTGTAACTCTATGAAATGAATTCACACATCACAGAGAAGTTTCCCAGAAAGCTTCTTTCTAGTTTTTATCTGAGGATATTTCCTTTGCCACCACAGGTTTCAATGCACTCCCAAATATCTTATTGCAGATTCTATGAAAACAGTGCTGAATAACTGATCCATGAAAAGTATTGTGTAACTCTGTGAGTGGAAATAACACATCACTAAGTGGTTTCTGAGAAAGCTTATTTCTGGTTTATATATGAGGATATTTCCTTTGTCACCATAAGCTTCAATGCACTCTGAAATATCTCTTTGTGGATTCGAAGAAAACAGTGTGAGCACACTGCTCTATGAAAAGAACAGTGTAACTCTTTGAGATAAATTCACACATCACAAAGCAGTTTCTCAGAAAGCTTCTTTCTAGTTTTTATCTGAGGATATTTCCTTTGTCACCGTAGGCCTCAAAGCTCTCTCAAATATCTCTTTGCAGATACCACGAAAACAGTGTTAGCAGACTACTCCATGAAAAGAAAGGTGTAAATCTGTGAGATGAATTCATACTTCAAAAAGCAGTTTCTCAGAAAGCTTCTTTTCAGTTTTTTTCTGAGGATATTTCCATCATCAGCATAGGCTTCAAGGCATGTACAAATATTCTATGGCGGATTTCAAACAAAACAGTGTTAGCAAAGTGTTCCAAGGAAAGTATCATGTAACTACTTGAGGTGAATTCACACATCACAAAGACGTTTCTCAGAAAGCTT
>NW_016870562.1:0-922 GCF_001698545.2 Rhinopithecus bieti | reverse complement strand
AAAATTAGCCAGGCATGGTGGCAAGTGCCTGTAATCCCAGCTGAGGCAGGAGAATCGCTGGAACCCGGGAGGTGGAGGTTGCAGTGAGCCAAGATCCAGTCACTGCACTCCATGCACTCCAACCTGGGCAACAGAGCAAGACTCCATCTCAAAAAAAAAAAAAAAAAAAAAGAGAAAGAGATCAAGTCTGGTGCAGCCACAGGAAGCAATTTTGGGCTGGGCACACTGCGTTTCTGTGACATGAAGGCAGTGACACCTCATCACGTCACAGGGTTGCTGGGGTTGGGGGCTAGAGGAAAGGAGGAGCCTCCGTTGAGGGCTCCAATAAGGGACAGAGGGGTGATACTCATGGGTCTTAGAGCCACCTTTTGGGTGGTTCGTGCCCTCCATCCTGGGCCACTTTGGGGAGGTGAAGGAGGGACAAGACCCTCCTGTTCCCGATTTCTCTCTGGAGCCAGGGTTTCTCTGATTCCAAAAAACAGGTGTCGCAACCTAGGAAGCCCACTGATGGCATCTGCCCTGGGGCACCGGCATTTAGGGCTGATCACCAAGGTCTGCACCTCCCAAGGCTGCTGTGCCCATTCCTGGGCACCCCAAGGAGGAAGAAAACCTCCTGAATGTCCACCGGGAGGGGACCCATCCCATGCGGTGACAGAACCCCAGGATAGCGCCCTGGGCCCTGGATATTCATACTGTGGGGCCCAGCAAGGGAGAGCCCGTGGTCGGGCAGGGTCAGCGTGGTTTTGAGGGTGTGCGATGGCTGCTGGGATGTGCCACTGGCATGCCTAATACATGCAAGACTTGCTGCCAGACCCTGAGCTGCAGAGCCACCTGGCCCAAGGTCACTGTGGTGGCAGGGTGCCCACATCCATCAGCTCCTGGCCACAGGCTTGCGAGCCCTGGCCATCTCTGCCCAATGCCA
>NW_016870561.1:0-1359 GCF_001698545.2 Rhinopithecus bieti | reverse complement strand
AAAAATAAATAAATAAAATAAATAAATAAATAAAATCAGGAGGGTTTATGGGAAAAGCCTCACTTCCGACTTATCTTGGGAACTGAAAGATTTGGTGCAAATTACCTTAAGGCCATAACTGACTGAAACTGACCATGGCTGGGGACACAGCCTGGCCTGGTCTGCCCTTGCCAGCCTGCTCCGTGCCACCACAGCCATGCTCGAGTCCAACTCCTGTGTGAGAATCGGCTGGAATCCCTGAAGGGGGGTCTGTCTTTTCACCATGGGGAGCGTCAGAAGTAAATGCCCTGTCCAGTGGGGTGGGATGAACGGCGGTGGGCAGGGCTCCCACTGGAAAGGGCTATGAAAAGAGACAGCTTGTTCTGCGAGAGATGCTCTCGGTCGAGGGGGACTCACCAGGGGCTGCTGAGTGTCCCCAGGGTCTTTGCAGCGGTCCAGCCAGGGTTCTCTGAGAACACCCTGCGGCCAGCCACAGGCAACCAGGCTGTCTCCAAGACTGGCTGCGGGGGTGGGTGGGGCTGCTGTGGCCCTGGAGGTCTCTGAGGGGCTTTCACAGCAGTTCCTGGCACAGGACAGATGAGTCCTTTGACTCAGGTCTTCCTCCCCGAATAGGGGAGACTTAGGTTGTCCAGAATGGAGATCTTTTGACACAAGCGTACTTCTAATTCCTGCGTTTGGAAAGTTCTCGGGGTTTTTGAGCACTGCTCATACCTGGGCAACGGATGTATTTCAACAGAGCCTTAAAAGAACACAGCTGTTTGGAGGTGAGAGGCTGCTGAGTCCTTCTGGGGAGGGCAGGAGTTGGGGGGCCCCTTCCAGGATGACCAAGGACTTGTCAGTGGCACAGCACCAGGCACCGGGGAGCCTGCTGGCGAAATTCTGCTCTGCTTCCCGGGGTCATCTCTCATCTCCTGGGGAATTGCAAAGCCACGATCCTGATGGATTCCTTTTGCCCTCATCCCAGTGGAGCCATGAGCAAGGCAAGGAGGCAGAGGAGACAAACCCTTCTGTGCCGGTTGCGTGTGTGAAAGTTCTCTGCCTAGAGCTCGCGCATCCGTGGAGAGTCAGAAGTCAAGCCAGCCAGGACAGTGGGTGTGGGGGGCTAGAGGGAGCATGTGTTCATTCCCGCATGCCTAAGAAGTCGCTGCACGCCAGGCCCTCCTGTCTGGTGCCTGAACTTCCACCCTGGGCGGTCCACCTTCAGGTACTCGCAGGGGGGGTACCTTTTCCAACACATGTGTGCTGGCCTCCGTTGTTTATCCCTTAGTGTCAATGAGTTTACAATCCTTGAAAAGGAGAACACGTTCAATGACCTTTCACTTGCAGCGCTGGGCAGGCGGGGGGGCGGGGCGGGGCTGG
>NW_016870560.1:0-919 GCF_001698545.2 Rhinopithecus bieti | reverse complement strand
GAGATTTTTCACAATTGCAGGTCACTTTTTTCCCTTAAAGGTAGAGGGCTATATTTGATGCAACCTTGTTAAAAAGAAAGTAAAACTGTGTTAAAGAAAATGAAAGAAGACATTTAAATATATGCCCTGCATGAAGAAGAGGAGAACTTGCAACATCACTAACGATCAGGGAAATGCAAACCAAAACCACAATGTGATACTACCTCACTCCTGCAAGAATGGCCATAATCAGAAAATCAAAAAATAATAGATGTTGGCATGGATGTGGTGAAAAGGGAACACTTTTACAGTTGGTAGGAATGTAAACTACTACAATCACTGTGGAAAACAGGATGGAGTTTCCTTAAATAACTAAAAGTAGATCTGCCATTTAATCCAGTAATCCCACTCCTGGGTATCTACCCAGAGGAAAAGAAGTCATTATATGGAGAAGATACTTGCACACACATGTTTATAGCAGCACAATTCATAGTTGCAAATATATGGAACCAGCCCAAATGCCCATCAATCAGCAAGTGGATAAAGAAAATGTGATATGTATATACTATGGAATACTACACAGCCATAAAAAAGAATGAAATAATGGCATCTGCAGCAACCTGGATGGAACTGGAGACCATTATTCTTAGTGAAGTAACTCAGGAATGGAAAATCCAACATGTGTGTTCTCACTCATAATTGGGAGCTATGCTATGAGAATGCAAAGGCATAAGAATAAAATAATAGACTTTGGGAACTTAGGGGAAAGGGTGGGATGGGGTGAGGGATAAAATGATAAACATCGGGTACAGTGTACACTGCTCAGGTGATGGGTACACCAAAATCTCAGAAATCACCACGAAAGTGCTTATTTATATGACCAAACACCACCTGCTCCCCAAAAATCTATGGAAATAAAATAAAATAATAAAAGAAGAGG
>NW_016870559.1:0-2429 GCF_001698545.2 Rhinopithecus bieti | reverse complement strand
GCCCACAAAGAATTTAGGATTTAATTCAAATTTCATGAAAAAACACTTAAGAATAACTAACAATAGGTGTACTATAGTTGTTTTTGAAACATAATTTTTCCTTCTCCAGTCTCCAATTTTATTAAATTGTAGTAGGTCAAATTTACCTGCAAAATACATTTTAGTCTTTTTAAAATTGTCTGTGTTGGAACTTTTTTCTATAAGGAATATCGGATTGTACTTTTTAAAGCCTCAAAGCCAGGCCACGGGTTTGTACCCTCAAATATCTATGAGTTTATCACCTTGATATCCCAACATAACTTGGAGCTCCTGGGCCTGTCAGAAAGTGACATTCTTTACTTACCACAGGTCAGGAACCAATACTTACAAATAGTTTCTGAATTCTGGAAAAATCAAGTAGAGAGAAATCAATATGCTCCAAATTTTATTCACAGGAGTATACATTACTCAATTGCTAAATGTTGTAAATAATTTAAAAGAAAAAGTTTTTTTGACTCTAGGACACCAAAATTTAGCAATGTTTAACACATCAGCTCTCAATGAGAGTCCTAGAAGTTTGCTTTATTCTCTCTAACTCAATAGTACAATTTCTATATTTATCACAGACCTGCATTCCTTAGTACCATCAGAGTTCACTATGTCATTATGAACAAGGCAACAATTGTCTAGGAAGGAAAAAAAGTTAAGATAGCCATTACTAAAGCTAGAATTGACTAAGAATTTTAGTTATTTCTGTGGCATACAACAATTTTACATAACAATTATAATTATTAATGAAGTACACTAAATTATATCAGATTTATAGAAGCTTTCCATAATTTTGGAATATACTTATACAAAACAGCCCAAAGAAACCCAAACACTATTTCACATTTGGCAATGCTTCCTGTATGATTGCTCTACCAAATAAGTCAAATACATCATTTTTGCATGATAGTAAACCTAACATATAAATGATTAATTAGGTCAGAAATAGAAATACTTTATAATTTGATTTGGAAAAACATTTTTTTAAATATAAAAGGTTTAAAACACTGAATATCACAAAATAGAATTCCAGTCACATTTGACCAAAATGTGGTAGGGCTACAGTTACAGACACCTTGTGCTGGAGCTACAGACAGACATCTTGCAATGGGGATACAGACAGATTCTCGGCCATGGAGCTACAGTTATAGGATGTCTCCCCAGGACTATTTTTCTGTTGCAATTAAATCCCTGCACATTGAATCAGCAGATCCCCATTGGTAGAGAAAGTACCAGAGTCATCTCCAAGTCCAAGAGAACTAGGTGGCCATTTGGGCCGGCCTCTGGACTCTCTGACCTCATCACCAGAGAGGGGCTACTGAACCCTGGGCACACAGCCGGAAGGGCAATCTCAGACAAGCTCCCAAATTTGTAACCACCCAAGGGGTTCACCTTACACACTGCCTAGATAGAACCCATTTATAAAAACAGGGGAAATGCAATAGAGAAAGAGTAATTCACACAGAACGTTCTGTGCAGGAGACCAGAATTTTATTATTACTCAGATCAGTTTTCTGATTTGCATATGTTGAAGGATCCTTGCATCCCTGGAGTGAATCCTGTTTGATCGTGGTGTATTATATTTTCAGTGTGTTGTGAATCCAACTTGCTATATTTTAATTTACAAAGATGAGTTTAACACTAAAATTATTACAATTTTGATAGGAGTTTTTTTGTAACATATTTAGCAATTTTAAAACAATTCAAAATAGTTCACATAGTCCCATGTACATATTATATATTCAAAATAAATATTTACCAATCTGGGCTTATATAAATATTTTAAAAAGACAAAAGTGTATTCTTATATTTAAATAAATTTTACATGCCTTTTACAGGATTAGAATTTCTATGTTGGTGTATGTTTAGTCTATGAGAAAACTTACTCTACTCTACAGATAGATAAATAGAAGAACCACTGATCTCATTCAAATTCAGAAGTAAATTGGAAATTTAGTGGATTGTAAAATGTGTCACAGAATGTAATAAAACTGGTCATTCAAAAATTATGTGAGGCTTATTGATCCTGAGCTAAATGATTAAAATTATGTAATAATTTCTATATGTTAAGAGGCAACATCAATATGGAAAAATATTTCCAATGTTGTATCTCTTAACTATATTTTAATTTTCTATAATTTAAACTTTTAATTAATAAATTTCACTGTTTTTTCAACCCCTATTTTAGGTTCAGGAAATATACATGTGCAGGATGTCCACCTGTCTAACAGATTAGATAGATTTTCTTGAGTCATTCCATCAATTATGTTTTCTAGGTGGTTTACTTTTCTCCTTCTCTCTCAGGAAGACAAATAAATCACAGGTTTGGTAACTTTGCATAATTTCATATTTTGAAGATTTTACTCTGTTTTTTTTTTTAATTTTGTTCTATTGAGTAGAAT
>NW_016870558.1:5262-8253 GCF_001698545.2 Rhinopithecus bieti | reverse complement strand
AAATTCCTTCCTGCTTTATTCAGCAATCTCATAATGAAGGGAAGAGATATCAATCTGATAGATATCGATCTGATGATGGCACGCACTGTCAAGTTTTGTCCAGATTATACTGAAGCTATAGGGTCTTTATGGAGGTAACTGGATTTCATACAGATGTATACCTTACAGTTTTTATTTTAATGATGTTATATGCAAAGTGAGACCAGTTGGTCAAGGAGACCCAACATCTGCTGGAGGGCTTCATAGGCATCTTAGCCAAAAGAACTGGTTCAGACGCGAAATAAACCTGTTTGTCTGGAAGATGTAAAAGGAAGCAGCATGGGGCTGCCTTCAGTGCTTAGAAGACATCAGTCAGGGACTTTTTGCCATTCTTTTCTAGGCCATACTCCAACACACATGGGCAAATTAAATCATAGAGTTGGTTCATGAATGGGAAGCTGAAGTGAAAAAAAAAGCCACTCAGGAAAACAGCATCTGTTTTACAGTATCCTTAGCTTTTTTTCTCAGTTAAAGGGAAGACTGAAAGAAAAACTTGAGCCGGGAAAGTCTTATTTGGAGTATTTGGGTATTTCAGGCTCACACTGTATTTAATGTGGTGATGCGTGTTGCTGGCTGTGACTGTAAACATTTTAACTGGTCCTGCTAGGGAAACATGATTTTTTTTTTTTCTGTCAAAATAGTTTCACACTGCACATGCTGGTATTTTCTTTTTTTAACACACTGGCTTCACCCATTCAAAATTAAGGCAACATCATTTTTAATAGTTGCATCATTTTCAATGGTATGGATAAGCAACAGGTTATTGAATCATTCTGAAATTAGGTTCCTTTCATCTTTAATTCATTATAAACCATGCCGTCAGCATAGCTCTGCATACATTTTTTTTTTCTTTTTTTTTTTTTTTGAGACGGAGTCTCCCTCTGTCAGCCAGGCTGCAGTGCAATGGCATAATCTCAGCTCACTGCAACCTCTGTCTCCTGGGTTCAAGCGATTCTTCTGCCCTAACCTCCCAAGTAGCTGGGATTACAGGCACCTGCCATCATGCCCGGCTATTTTTGTATTTTTGTAGAGACAGGGTTTCACCATGTTGGCCAGGCTGGTCTTGAACTCCTGACCTCAGGTGATCCGCCCACCTCAGGCTTCCAAAGTGCTGGGATTACAGGCATGAGCCAGTGCCTCTGGCCATAGCTCTGCATAATCTTTATGTACAGATACAAACAGTCCCTTTAGTGTCGGAAGTGGAGCTTCTGATTCAGAGTTTACAGGGTTGAAATGCTACTTCACATAGCTCTAAATGTGGACTGACCTAGTGTCGGCGTCCCCACGACCTTGCTAATATAGGGCATCATCCATCTTTGAGGTCTCCCAATGCAGTCCTTGTAAAAAAGTACATTTTGTTTGCTTTAACACTCATTTTTTTCTTTTATTTTCTTTTTTCTTTTATTTTCTTTTTCCTTTCCTTTCTTTTCCTTTCTCTCTTTCTCTCTTTCTTTCTTTCTTTCACAGGCTCTTACTCTGTTGCCCAGGCTTGAGTGCAGTGGCATGATCTCAGCTCACTGCAACCTCTGCTTCCCAGGCTCAAGCCATCCTCCTGCCTCAACCTCCTGAGTAACTGAGACTACAGGTGTATACGCTACCATGCCTGGCTAATTTTTAAATTTTTTTTTGTAGAGACGAGGTCTCGCCATGTTGCCCAGATTCTGATAACTACCATTCTACTCTCTACCTCTATGAGATCAAGTTTGTTTGTTTATTTATTTATTTTGAGACAGAGTTTTGCTCTTGTTGCCCAGGCTGGAGTGCAGTGGTGTTATCTCAGCTCACTACAACCTCCTCCACCTCCCGGGTTTAAGTGATTCTCCTGCCTTAGCCTCCCGAGTAACTGGATTACAGGTGTACACCACCATGCTCGGCTAATTTTGTATTTTTAGTAGAGATGGGGTTTCTCCATGTTGGTAAGGCTGGTCTTGAACTGCCAACCTCAGGTGATCCGCCCACCTCGGCCTCCCAAAGTGCTGGGATTACAGGCGTGAGCTACCACCCCTGGCCGAGATCAACTTTTTAAGATTCCATTTATGAGTGAGATCATGTGGTGTTTATCTTTCTGTTTCTGGCTTATTTCTCTTAACATAATGTCCTTCCAGGTTCATCCATGTTGTCACAAATAACAGGTTTTGTTTCTTCATCATAGCTAAATAGTATTACATTTTATATACATAGCACATTTTCTTTGTCCATTTATCCATTGATGGACACTTAGGTTGATTCCATGTGTTGGCCATTGTGAATAATGCTATAATAAATGTGAGAGTGCAGAGATCTCTTTGACATTCTGCTTTCATTTCCTTTGTATATATACAGTAGCGTGATTGCTAGATCATATGATAGTTCTATTTTTAATTTTTTGAGGCCTTTCCATACTGTTTGTCATAATGACTGGCTTCCCAAAGTGTTGGGGTTACAGGCATGAGCCACCATGCCCAGCCTGTTCAGATTTTTTATTTCTTCATAATTCAATCTTGGTAGGTTGTATGTGTCAGGGAATTAATCATTATTCTAGGTTATCCAATTTCCTGGTGTATATTTGTTCATAATAGTCTCTTGTATTTCTGTTGTATCAGTTGTAATGTGTCCTTTTTCATTTCTGGTTTTATTTGAATATTTTCTTTTTTTTTTTGAATATTTTCAATATTTTCTGTTTTCTCTTGGTTAGTATAGCTTAGTTAGGTTTGTCAATTTTGTGGGGTTTTTTTTCTTTTTTCAAAAAAAAAAAAACCTCTTAATTTTATTGATTCTTTCTAATGGCTTTCTAGTCTGTGTCATTTATTTCTGCCCTAATCTTTATTATTTTCTTCCTTCTAACTTGGGGCTATACCTGGATATTTACCTTTCATCAGGTTTGGAAAGTTTTTTTGCTACTCTTTTTTTCTCTTTCCTCTTTCTTTTTTTTCCTTCCTTCCTTCCTTCCTTCCCTCCTTCCCTCCTTCCCTC
>NW_016870558.1:0-989 GCF_001698545.2 Rhinopithecus bieti | reverse complement strand
AAAAAAAAAAAAAAAAAAAAAAAACTTAAACTCCAGAAAAGATATATTTTCTCAGTACAGTGATTTTGGCTTAGTTTTACATAGGAAAAATGGGTGTCCCCAATACATAATATGACTTTTTTTTTTTGAGACAGAGTTTCACTCTTATCGCCTAGGCTGGAGTGCAGTGGCATGATCTTGGTTCACTGCAACCTCCACCTTCCGGGTTCAAGCAATTCTCCTGCCTCAGCCTGCCAAGTAGCTGGGATTACAGGTGCCCACCACCATGCCTGGCTAATTTTTGTATTTTAGTAGAGATGGGGTTTCACCATGTTGGCCAGACTCGTCTTGAACTCCTCACCTCAGGTGATCCACCTGCCTCGGCCTCCCAAAGGGCTGAGATTACAGGTGTGAGCCACTGCGCCCAGCCACAAGATGATATTTTTAAAACGTTTTTCAAATTTTTTGTGGATATATGACATATATACAAAAAAATACACAAACCATAAGTATATGGCTGAATGAATTTTCATAAATTGAGTACATCTATGCTATCAGGTCAAGAAAGGAAAGCACCTCAGATGCTTGCAGTCACTCCCCACCCACCGCCCAGGGTAACCACTATCCTGATGTCAAACACTATAATGTAATTTTGCTTATTTTTGGAACCTTGTTCAAGTGTGGCAGGTGTGTTAGTTCATGCCTATAATCCCAGCACTTAGGGAGGCTGAGGTGGGTGGATTGCTTAAGCTCAGGAGTTCCAGACCATCCTGAGCAACAAAGCAAATCCGTGTCTCTACAAACAATACAAAACCTAGCTGGGCATGGTGGCACACCTGTAGACACAGCTACTCAGGAGGCTGAGGTGGGCGAGTAACTAGAGCTCGGGAAGTGGAGGTTTCAGTGAACCGAGATCGTACCATTGCACTCCAGCCTGGATGAAAGAGCCAATCTCGGGCCGGGCATGGTGGCTCAAGCCTGTAATCCCAGCACTTTGGGAGGCCGAGACG
>NW_016870557.1:0-2163 GCF_001698545.2 Rhinopithecus bieti | reverse complement strand
CGCTGGGAGTTGGAGACTGGAGCTGTTCCTATTCGGCCATCTTGCTCCACCCTCTATTTTAGATAATTTCTATTGTATATTTTCAAGTTCACTGACTTTTTCTTCTGCAATGTCTAATCTGCTTTTATTCAATGAAATATATTTTTCATCTCAGAGATTGTAGTTTATATTTCTAAAAGTTTGATATGGATTTTTTTAGCTTCAAAATCTCTAATTAACATGCTCAATATTTCTGCTAGCCTCCTGTCCACATAAAATACAGTTTTTAATAACTTTTAATATCTTAGTGTACTAATTCTGTCTTTGTGTCATTTTTTGGCTGGTTTTGGTGAATCGCTTCTGCTCATTATGGGTCACATATTTCTTCCTCTTTGAATACATAATAATTTTTTATTTGATGCCAGACCTTGTGATTTTTTCCTTCTTGTGTGCTAAGTGTTTTTGTCTTCCTGTAGTATATAATGTGTCTTGCTTTTGATCTTTGTTAGGTATGATCAGAGCAGAATTTCTTCAGAATCATGTTTTTCATACTGCTGAGGCAAAAGCCTCATGAACACACTATCTGATGTTTGGTGAGTTGTTTGGTTTTTCACTTTGGCTGATGAAATAGGAACTGTACCTGGCCCTGTGTGAACCCTACGTGTTGTTCCTGTGAATCCCTTTTAGTGGTTTCTTCTTCTGCTCTTTGTTTGCTGATCAGTATTCAGCAGACAGTCAAGTAGGAACCTTTGCAGCTCTCCAGAGTTCTCTCTCTCTCTTTCTTTCTCTCTCTCTCTTTTGTTTTTTTCCACTCTACTGTTCTGTCATGTGAATTCTAGCCACCTTAATCTCCACCCAATTCTTATTCCTTGGTGTAGGAGAACTGTTGGTGGCTGCCTGGTTTCATTTTTTGTGCTATACTTGGAAATTCTTTAGGCAGCAAGCCGAAACAATGATAGCAACTCCTTTGTTGGCATCATACATTTGCAGTATTTTGTTGAAGATTTTTGTGTCTGTGTTCCCCAAGAATATTGGTCTGAAGTTTTTTTTTTTGTTGTTTTTGTTGTTTTTGTTGTTTTGTTTTGTTTTTTTCCGTTGGTCCTTGCCAGATTTTGTTATCAAAATTATACTGATTTTGTAGAATGAGTTAGGAAGAAATTCCTTCTCTTCAATCTTTTGAAAAGTTTTAGTAAGAGTGGTACCGGCTCTTTTACATCTGATAGAATTTGGCTAGGGATCTGTGTAGCCCAGGGCTTTTTTTTGGTTAGTAGGTTTTTTATTACTGATTTAATTTTGTAACTTGTTATTGGTCTATTCCAGGATTTTGATTTCTTGCTAGATCAATCTTGGGAGTTTGTGTGTTTCCAGGAATTTATCAATTTCCTCTAGGTTTTCTATTTTGTGTGCATAGACATATTCATAGTAATCTCTGAGGACCTTTTGTATTTCTGTGGTATCAGTTGTAATGTCATCTTTGTAATTTCTGATTGTGCTTATTTGGATCTTCTCTCTCTCCCTCTCAGTTAATCTAGCTAGTGATCTATCAGTCTTGTTTATCATTTCAGATAACCAACTTTTCCTTTCATTGATCCTTTATATGGTTTACTGGGTCTCAGTTTCATTTAGTTGTACTTTAATTTTAGATATTTCTTTTCTCCTGCTAGCTTTGCATTTAGTCTGTCCTTATTTTTCTGATTCCTTTAGGTGTGACATTAGGTTGTTAATTTGAAGTCTTACTATCTTTTTGATGTAGGAATTTAGTGCTCTAAACTTCCACTTAACACTGCTTTTGCTGTATCTTAGAGGTTTTGGTATGTTGGGTCTCTATTTTAATTTGTTTTAAATAATTTTTTGATTTCTTTCTTAATTTTGTTGTTTATCCAAAAGTCATTCAGGGGCAAGTTTTTTTTTTTTTTTTTTTAGTTTTTATGTATTTGTTAGTTTTGAGAGTTCTTCTTTGTATTGATTTCTAATTGTATTCCACTGTGGTCCAAGATGGTGCTTGATGTGATTCCAATTTTTAAAAATTTTTTGAGATTTGCTTTATGACTGAGCATGGATCAATTTTAAGGAATGTTTCATGCACAGATAAGAATAATGTATATTCTGTGGGTTTGGGGTAGAGTATTATATAAATGTCTATTAGGTCCATTTGGTCCAGAGTTGGATTTAAGTCCAGAGTCT
>NW_016870556.1:0-1449 GCF_001698545.2 Rhinopithecus bieti | reverse complement strand
TTTTTTTTAAAGACAGGGTCTCACTCTGTGCCTAGGCTGGGGTGCAGTGGCACTATCACGGCTCACTGCAGCCTTGAACTCCTGGGCTTAAGTGATCCTCCCACCTCAGCCTCCTGAGTAGCTGGAATCACAGCTGTGTGACTCCACACCTGAGCACTAGGCTGGATGCAGCTTTCTCTTGTAGCTTGACAGGAGCCAGGGAGGGGATCCCACTTAGAGCTGGTATACCCAACACAGCTGTGGAAAAGTTGACCACTTCCCCCTAATTTGATTATCGTATGATCATTCATTAAACTGTTTCTCTGTTTGGTTTTGTTTTGTTTTGTTTTTTGAAACAGAGTCTCACTCTGTCGCCCGGGCTGGAGTACAGTGGCAAGATCTTGGCTCACTGCAACCTCCACCCCCAGGTTCAAGCAATTCTCCTGCCTCCGCCTCCTCAGTAGCTGGGACTACAGGCACTCACCACCACACCTGGCTTGATTTTTGTATTTTTAGTAGAGACAAGGTTTCACCATGTTGGCCAGGCTTGTCTTGGACTCTTGGCCTCAAGTGATCCGCCCACCTGGGCCTCCCAAAGTGCTGGGATTACAGGCATGAACCACTGCGCCCAGCCTGCCTTTTTTTTTTTTTTTTTTTTGAGATGGAGTCTTATTCCGTCGCCCAGGCTGGAGTACAGTGGCGTGATCTCAGCTCACTGCAACCTCCGCCTCCCATGTTCAAGCAATTCTCCTGCCTCAGCCTCCCGAGTAGCTGGGATTACAGGCACCCACCACCACACCCAGCTAATTTTTGTATTTTTAGTAGAGACAGGGTTTCCCTATGTTGGTCAGGCTGGTCTGGAACTCCTGACCTCAAGTGATTCACCCACCTTGGCCCCCCAAAGTGCTGAGATTACAGGCGTGAGTCACTGCACCCAGCCCTGTTTTGCTTTTACAAGGCTTTATCTTTTTGAGCAGTTTTAGGTTTACAGAAAAATCGAACAGAATGTCCAAAGAGTTGCCATGCCCCTCCTCTCCCATCCAGCACACAGTTTTCTATTCTTCACCTCCTGCATTAGTGTGGCGCATCTGTTACAATTGACTGGATGTTGATACATTATTATTAACAAACACATAGTTTACCTTCTGGTTCCCTCTTGGTGGTGTAGGTTCTCTGTGTAGCCATGATTACAGTATCATAATAGTAGTTTCACGGCCCTAAAATTTTTCTGTGTTCCCCTCACTCATCTCACCCTCTCCCTGCCAACCCCTGGCAACCACTGATCTTTTACTGTCTCCAGAGTTTTGCCTTTTCCAGAATGTTCTATAGTTGGAATCAGACAGTATGTAGCCTTTTCAGATTAGCTTCTTTCACTTACTGTGATATACATTTAAGGTTCTTTTATGTCTTTTCACAGCTTGAGAGCGTATTTCTTGTTTTTTTAAAAAAAATATTATTATTATTATTATT
>NW_016870555.1:0-307 GCF_001698545.2 Rhinopithecus bieti | reverse complement strand
TGGACTTCTATGTGATCCAAAATATCCTTTTTCAGATTCCATGAAAACAGCACTAACACAGTTATCCAAGAAAAGTCTCGTGTAATGCTGGGAGATGAAATAACACATCTCAAAATGGTTTCTCACAAAACTTTCTTCTCGTTTTTATATGAGTATATTTCATTTGTCATCATAGACTTCAATGCAATCCAAAATATCCCTTCTCAGATTCCCCCAAAACAGTGCTACCAAACTGCTACATGAAAAGAATCATGTAATGCTGTGAGATGAATGAACATATCTCAAAGCAGTTTCTCAGAAAGCTTCT
>NW_016870554.1:0-663 GCF_001698545.2 Rhinopithecus bieti | reverse complement strand
ATTGTGAAAATCCTCAATAAGGTACCGGCAAACCAAATCCAGCAGCACATAAAAAATCTTATCCACCATGATCAAGTCAGCTTCATCACTGGGATGCAAGGCTGGTTCAACATATGCAAAACAAAAAATGTAATTCATTAGATAAAGAAAACCAATGACAAAAACCACATGATTATCTCAATAGATGCAGAAAAGGCCTTCGATAAAATTCAACACCCCTGTATGCTAAAAACTCTCAGTAAACTAGGCATTGATGGAACACATCTCAAAATAATAACAGCTATTTATAACTGACCCACAGCCTATATCCTACTGAATGGACAAAAGCTGGAAGCATTCCCTTTGAAAACTGGCAGAAGACAAGGATGCCCTCACTCACCACTCCTATTCAACATAGTATTGGAAGTTCTGGCCAAGGCAATCAGGGAAGAAAAAGAAATAAAGCGTATTCAAATA
Organism: Rhinopithecus bieti; assembly: GCF_001698545.2. Taxonomy (NCBI): domain Eukaryota; kingdom Metazoa; phylum Chordata; class Mammalia; order Primates; family Cercopithecidae; genus Rhinopithecus; species Rhinopithecus bieti. The sequence continues at coordinate 207 of NW_016870554.1, read as the reverse complement.
GGAAGAGAGGAAGTCAAATTGTCTTTGTTTGCAGATGACATGATTGTATATTTAGAAAACCCCATCATCTCAGCCCTAAATCTCCTAAAGCCAATAAGCAACTTCAGCAAAGTCTCAGGATACAAAATCTATGTGTCAAAATTACAAGCATTCTTATACACCAATAACACACAGAGAGCCGAATCATGAGTGAATTCCTTTTCACAA
>NW_016870552.1:0-1758 GCF_001698545.2 Rhinopithecus bieti | reverse complement strand
GCATGGAAGAAATGAAGGATTATCTAAATTTTGTATAATGAACAATTAAGTCATAATATACTTCTTGATTCATGGTTGATATTTCCCGAGTAATTAGGTTAGTATCCTTCAGAAAGAGCTGTTTGCTTCCCTAATCATCATACATGGCCACATTTTAACTGATGTAGTTGAGGAATAAAAAGGACTAAGGATCTTAGAGTAAAATAATTTTCAAACAGAAGCTTCATTTTTTGCCACTATTAAAACTAGTAAGATGAAACTTTTCCCTGTTATGAGATGAGAACTTTGGTTTATTTTGTGTAATCTTAAACCTTGACTCAAATATTGTCTGACATGTGGTTATCCAAATGACTGGAGAGAAACTCTGTAGTATATTTCACGATCTAGAGTGTTAAAAATTAAATGCAATGAAAAGCAATGCAATTTGGCACCAGGAAGCAAGCTAGAGTAATTTTTATGAAAGTGGGTTTTGGAGTCAGACCCCTTGGGTTTGAACCCCAGCTTTGGTCCCTACCAGCAATTACGGACAGGCAGACCCACCTGAATATAGGATGGAGGAGAGAAGTGGTGTCCCATGAGCAAAAATAAAAGGGATGTAAAGGAGCTGAAAACAACAGGTGTCTAGGCTACTTCAAGGGATGGTAATGGAACTGAGGGGCACAGAGCAGAGAGACTAAATGCCCACTCTCAAATCCATGGGGCAGACCAGGGCCCAGAAGCCCAGGAGTTTAAATTTGAGGCTGAGAAATAATTTACAACTAGGATGAAGATCCACAAAACAGGTTCACATCCAGCCCTACTATATAATAGCAGCTCCATATTCAGAGTCGGCCCCAACCACAGCGGGGTTGGTGAGGACCAGCCATCAGAGCAAGCTGTACACAGGGGCCAGGAAGAGATTTCTTATTGGTTTCAGAGAGTGAGATGGGTGTGTCAGAAAGGAGAGTCCATGGAATGATCTAGAGACTTCCATTTTATTTTGACTTTGTGTCTCATTCATCCAGGTATCCTTTCTGAAGTCTTTTGTTGTTTCTGTTTTGTTTCTGTGTTTTGAGACAGAATCTCACTCTGTTGTCCAGGCTGGAGTGCAGTGGTGCAATCTCTGCTCACTGCAACTTCTGCCTCCCAGGTTCAAGCAATTCTCCTGCCTCAGCCTCCCAAGTAGCTAGGATTACAGCTGCCTGCCACCATGCCCAGCTAATTTTTGTAATTTTAGTAGAGATGAGGTTTCGCTATGTTGGTCTCAAACTCCTGACCACAACTGATCCACCCGCCTCGGCCTCGCAAAGCACTGGGATTACAGGAGTGAGTGACCACACCTGGCCATCTCTGAAGTTATAGCATACAAGATGAAACACGGACTACTGACCAATGCCATTGCTGAGTGCCTCGGTATCACCCAGAACCTCCACCCAATCTTCAGGATGGCTTTTGGTTCTAGAAATACCCACAACAATTCTGTTACTATCTTTATGGATCCTGGCTTTCTATTTTGGTTCCAGGTTCCCAGACAATAAAACATCAACATCCAGCCCTCTATTTCCCAAACTGTGTTCACAGAATATTAATTCTAAGGGAAATAATGAGTGCTACAAAAGCAAAGGGTTCTATGATCAAACAAACTTTAGGGACACTTTGTTAAACAAAGTTAAATTTACTTCTCTAGGCCAGGTGTGGTGGTTTATGCCTGTAATCTCAATACTTTGGGAGGCCGAGGCTGGTGGATCGCCTAAGGTCAGGAGTTTGAGACCAGCCTGA
>NW_016870551.1:0-246 GCF_001698545.2 Rhinopithecus bieti | reverse complement strand
CACCGTCATATTTTCTGTTTTTTTTTTTTTTTGTGTGTATGGACTTCTTCAGAGTAAGTCGTTCCATTCTGTTCTAAATATGCTGAGCGTATTCATTTGAATTCATTTGAATCTATGTTTTCATCAAACAGTGTATCTATTTTGATTACCACAGCATTTTTTTCCATTTATCTGTTAATATCAGGAATTAGATTGATAAATTTATGGTTCATTTTGTATTTTTAAAATTCATTCATTTTATTTTTT
>NW_016870550.1:0-246 GCF_001698545.2 Rhinopithecus bieti | reverse complement strand
TAAATCAAGAGAAAAGTTTAAATGTGAGATGAACCCAACCATCACAAAGCAGTTTCATAGATAGCTTCTTTATAGTTTTTATTTGGGGATATTCTATTTTTTCCATAGGACTTAATGGGGTCCAGAATATGCTTTCAGATTCTTCAAAAGAGTGTTTTCAACCTGATGAATAAAATAGAAAAAAAGGTTAACTCTGTGTGGTGAATCCACACATCACCAAGTACTTTCACAGACACCTTCTTTGTT
>NW_016870549.1:0-306 GCF_001698545.2 Rhinopithecus bieti | reverse complement strand
ACTACCATTGTCTTCCATGTTCTGAGACTGGAGTACCCAACATTCCCCTAGCAGGGAACACTTGGCTTGATAGGGCTCTGTCTGTCTATATTGTGAAGGTAGAGATATTCATATTGCAAGGGGAGGCTGCAAGAGTTGCCTGCTGGGGTTATGATTATTCCTTGTGTTTGGAATAAAGGAGGGGTCACCACAGGGGCAGTCATCTCATGTTGGGGGAGACAGGGGATTTGCATTCTGGGCCTCCCTCCTCATTTATGTTAAGGGCGTTGCTTGCAGATGCTTCTATCAACTCTTACTTTGGGATAA
>NW_016870548.1:0-504 GCF_001698545.2 Rhinopithecus bieti | reverse complement strand
AAATATCACTTTGCAGATTCCATGAAAAGCGTGTTAGAAAACTGCTTCCAGAGGACTAAGTTGCAACACTGTGAGATGAACTCACAGATCAGAAAGAAGTTTCTCAGAAAGCTTCTTTCACTTTTTGAACTGATGAAATTTCCTTTATCAGCGTAGGCCTCAATGCGATCCAAAGTAGCCCTTCTCAGGTTCCTCAAGGACACTGTTAATTGACTGCTCCATGAAATAGAAGTGTAACTATGTGAGATGAATTCACACATCACCAAAAGTTTATACGAAAGCTTTTCTAGTTTTCATCTGAGGATATTTCCTTGGTCACCGTAAGCTTCATTGCGCTAAGAAGAATCCCACTGTAGATTTCCAGGAAACTGTGTTAGCAAACTGATCACTGAACAGAAACGTGTACGTCTGTAAGGTGCATTCACACATCGTAGTGCAGTTTCTCTGAAGGCTTCTTTCAAGTTTGCATCTGAGGATATTTCCTTTTTTACCATAGCCCTCAAT
>NW_016870547.1:0-432 GCF_001698545.2 Rhinopithecus bieti | reverse complement strand
CATATGTTGAAAATATCACAAGTTTGTTTGCATTACAGCCAGAAAGTAAGATGTTAATAAATTATATTTGGAGCATAAATAAAATATTCCAATTTAAAATAATCTTGCAAGAGGGCGCAGTAGCTCACACCTATAATCCCAGCACTACAGGAGGCTGAGGCAGGTGGACAGCTTGAGCCCAGGAGTTCAAGACCGATCAGCCTGGTCAACATGGCAAATCCCATCTCTACAAAATATATAAAAAGTAGCCAGATGTGGTGGTGTGCACCTGTAATCCCAACTACTTGTGAGGCTGATGTAGGAGGATTGTTTGAACCCGTGAGTTTGAGGCTGCAGTGAGCCACATTATGCCACTACACCCCAGCCTTGGTGACAGAGCAGGACCCTGTCTCAAAATAATATATATATTTATATATAAAATATATATATTTT
>NW_016870546.1:0-506 GCF_001698545.2 Rhinopithecus bieti | reverse complement strand
TTCCCCGGCATTGATCCTCCCGCCCTGCTGCTCCATTTTCTGCTCCCAAGTCCATGTGCAGTGCTCAGCCCCAGACATCACTGCCACCAGGGTATTCACAGTGCCGCCTACTGCACGCAAACACAAACTCACAGAAGGCGACAAAATCTGCGTTCGGGACATCCGATCGTGAAAGAGGGAGAACAGTGAACGTAGAGCCACAGAGACTGGGACTCACGGGGCTGGAAGGTGACGGACCTGTAACATAGCATATGTGTGACCTCGTTTGAAACGTGCAGATCCTTGTGGAATAAAACACACAGTCTGGCCTGGGACTTCGGCCACCCACACTTCCCTTGCCGTCCACCAGAGGGCAGCAGAGTCCCTCCAGCCTGGAGCTTTCCCAAGGGATGCCGAACTCCCTCAGCAGAACCCGTAGCCAAGGAGGGTCCACCCTCACCAGGGTCACCTCGGCCAAGTCCTCCATGCTCCCCACACGGACTCTGTCACCTCCACCCTGACCTGGT
>NW_016870545.1:0-727 GCF_001698545.2 Rhinopithecus bieti | reverse complement strand
CGGGGAACAGGAGGATGGGTTTTACAGGACCGGGCAGGGGCACAGTAGGACCCTGTTGGCCATACCGACCTCTGACTCCCAGTTCCCCGCCAGAGCCACCTCTTTGCAGCTTTGCGCAGGCCCAGGGTGCTCCTTGCACGCCCAGGTTTTCTTCGAGCCGCCCTCTGGGTAGAACAGCTGATGTGGATGTGTGCTGACCATGTGCCAGGGCCTGGGCCAAGCATGCAACTTACATCTATTCAATAAGTCAACTTGGTCCCCATTTTACAGATGGGAAAACTGAGGCACGGCAATGACTTGAGCTGCCCAGGGCCTGTCAGCAAGGGAAGGGGAGCCGGCTGAACTCGGGAGCTCTGGCCTGTCCTGGGGTTAGCCTCACCACCTGAGTCCACATCCCAGTTCGGTACTTGTTTTTTTTTTTAATTTTTTTTTTTTTTTTTTTTTGAGACAAAGTCTCGCTCTGTCGCCCGGGCTGGAGTGCAGTGGCCAGATCTCAGCTCACTGCAAGCTCCGCCTCCCGGGTTCACGCCATTCTCCTGCGTCAGCCTCCCGAGTAGCTGGGACTACAGGCGCCCACCACCACGCCGGGCTAGTTTTTTGTATTTTTAGTAGAGACAGGGTTTCATCCTGTTAGCCAGGATGGTCTCGATCTCCTGACCTCGTGATCCGTCCATCTCGGCCTCCCAAAGTGCTGGGATTACAGCCTGGAGCCCCCGCGCCCGGCTTT
>NW_016870544.1:0-507 GCF_001698545.2 Rhinopithecus bieti | reverse complement strand
CCTTCTTTCACGTTTTCAACTGATGATATTTCCTTTATCAAGGTTGTCCTCAATGTGATCCAAAGAAGCACTTTTCAGGTTCCTCAAAGACAGTGTTAATGGTATGCTCCAAGAAATATAAGTGTAATTCTGTGAGTTGAATTCACACATCACGAAGAAGTTTCTAAGAAAGCTTCTTTCTAGTTTTCGTCAGAGCATATTTCCGTTGTCACCGTAAGCTTCATTAGTCTAAGAAGTATCCCGTTGCAGATTTCCAGAAACCTGTGTTAGCAAACTATTCACTGAAGAGAAAAGTGTAATTCTGTGAGTTGCATTCACACATGGCAATGCAGTTTCTCAGAAGGCTTCTTTCCAGTTTTGATCTCATGATATTTCCTTTTTCACCATAGCCCGCCATGAGCTCCCAAATAATACTTTGCAGAATCCACGACAAAAGTGTTAGCAAACTGTTCCAAGAAGGGAAGGGTGGAACTCTGTGTGATGAAGTCGCACATCAGAAAAGCAATC
>NW_016870543.1:0-907 GCF_001698545.2 Rhinopithecus bieti | reverse complement strand
TTATTTATTTATTTTTTAAATATAAAGGATTTGTCTCCAGGTTGTCAAAGTCCTTCCCATACCTGTTACCAACCCTCTTTGCTCATTGACATTATCAGGCCCCCCTGAAAGTGTTTGCATTTGCAGCCCTTTGTAAATATGAAAAATGGAGCCACATGGGTTTATCAGGCTATGGGAAAAACAGTGTGTCTGCACAGACTACCTTGTGGTATTTGTATCCTTGGGAGATCTGCAAAGATTCTACATTCTTAAGTCGTCCTGGAGAAATTTAATTGATTTTAGTCCAAAGCAGTGCTGTCCAATGAAAAAGTAAAAGGTGAGTCAGAAGTGTGAACTACCTGATTTACATTGTCTAGTAGCTACACTAAAATGAATATAAAAGAAACAGGTAAAATTAATTTTATCAATACATCATCTAATATGTAAAAAATAATACTCCAGCATATAATCAAATATAAATGATTATCAATGAGCTGTTGTACCTTTGAAGACTCTGCTACATCTTTGAAATCAGGTGTATGTGTGATACTTGTAGCTCATCTCAGTGGCACTGGCTAAGTTTAGGTGTTTATATAGACACATGTGGTTGATGGCTACTGTGGCCAGTGCAGGCCTGAAACACGGACTTGGGCTTCTTAGGTTATAACTGTTGCTTTACCTCAAGATAAGGTTCTAAGAGTGACCTTAATTACTAGCCACAGATTTTTTTTTTTTTTTTTTTTTTTTTTGGGGATTGGTTCTTGCTCTTCAACAAACACTGGGGGGGGGGGGGCGAGCTCGGCTCACTGCAAACTCTGCCTCTCAGGTTCAAGCGATACTCCTGTCCCAGCCTCCCAAGTAGCTAGGATTACAGGTGCTTGCCTCCACGCCCAGCTAATTTTGTATTCTTTTTTTTTTTTTATTTTTT
>NW_016870542.1:0-1746 GCF_001698545.2 Rhinopithecus bieti | reverse complement strand
AAGACTATTAAAACAACAGTTTTATATGTAGGCTGTGTATGGAAAGTAGAAAGTACTTTTGGTAAAAGATTATAAGAAAGCATGGGAATGTGGATTTTTTTTTTTTTTTTTTTTTTTTTTTGCTTAAAGGGTTAAATAATTGTTTTAAGTATGAAAGAATCTAAAGGTATAAACAAGGTGTGGAAGATTTATAAAAATTAATTGTAAGAGATTTTGTGCGTGAGCATATTGCCTAAAGTTGAAAGGTTATTATTCAGTTTTTCCATAAATTAAACATTGGAATACAAGCACAACAGGTTTTCCTTAGCACACTGATCTGCTCTTTCACAAAAAAATGTAAAGGGCTATAAAAGGTTTATGAGAATCTTACCTTATGGTTAAACATTAAAATTGGGTAAATATGTCTATAAGCTTTTATTAAAAATTGGGTTTGACATTAATAGTACATTAATGTAAAGGTGAAACTTGACTTATTTGGCATAAAAATCATACGGGAAGCATTATCAAATGTGAAATGCTATTTTGCTTTCTTTGGACTATATTTGCATAATTGTGTCTTGGTATATGATCTAAAGTTATGGGAAACTCCTATAATTCTTACATGACTTTATGTATTTTATTAATAATTATAATTGTTATGTAAAATTTTGTGTACTGCAGAAGTAACCAAATTTCCTTATCAACTGTGGCTTTAATAGTGGCTGTCCTAAAACTTTTTATTACCCACAGACAATTGTTTTGTTTTAATTCTCTTTAGAAGGTGGTTTATAATCAACTGTAGATCTCTAATACGTGTTCTTAAATGCAGATTTTTCCGATAACTTTGAAAATTGTAACATTAGAATAGAGAAAACAACTTTCAAAACTCTCATGAAGAACTGGAATGTTCATGAATATCAAATAGAACAGGACTTAACTGTATTAGCTGAACCAAAAGAAAACTGAAGTAATCTTTTTAACTTTTCTTAAAACGTTGCTGATTCTTTGTTTTGTTTTTCAGAGTCAAGGAAACTTTCCTTTTGAGCTATTTACAGCTTGTAGCAATTGAGTAAAGTATACTGCTATGAACAAAATTTGGAACATATTTGTTTCTCTCTACTTGATTTCTCCAGGTTTTGGAAGCTAGTTGTGACTATTCTTAACTTATGGCAATATAGTTATTTGCATAAGTGCAATAAGAATCTGTTTTCTTTTTTAACAGGACACAATTGAAGAAATTGGTTATTTTACCAAGGCTCTGACAGGAATCCTGCATTTTCTTTAAGGAATTAAACTTAACTTTTAAAGCCAATAAAAATCACTTGGGAAACTGGCCTCATACCTTGTCTACACAGTCCCTGTAAAGGGTCTCTGACCTGGGGTAAGTAATGAATGTCACTTTCTATCAGGTCCAGGAGCCCCAAGTTATCTTGGGACCTCAAGAAGAAAGAAATTTACCCAACTCATAGGTGTTCGAGGGTACAAAACCTTGGCTGGGCTCAGCTTTAAAAAAAAGTCTTATTTGAAATTCCTTCTATGGAACAGAGTTCCATTAAAAGCCAATTTAAAAGAGCCTATGTAAAAAAAAGAAGTATTCTTGCTGCACTTTATACAAATAATCAGGCCAAGTATAATAAAGCAAATCAATCTTACCATAAATGGGAAACTGGAGAGAGAGAAATATTATGTTTCAAAATGATGGTATACTTGTTTTACATTTAGTTTCATCAGTTGTTTTAAGTTTGTTTCTGCAATTTAGGCTAACTC
>NW_016870541.1:0-504 GCF_001698545.2 Rhinopithecus bieti | reverse complement strand
TCACCATTCATAGCTCCTGGCACACAGTATAAACTAAATATTTTTCTTCTATCATTTATAAGATACATTCAACAACACATCAAAGAAAGTAGGAAAATAAACATTCAAATCAAACTCTTGCATTCATTCTTAGATAGCTTTTTAAAAATATAGTCAAACATTAGTAATAACATATTTAGTAAAAGAGTTCTGAATTGTAAAATTCAAGAATTGTTTTAGTTCAAATTTTGACATAACATGAAATTGAAAATCAAAATTTGAGTACTTTACTTTCTGGCAAATTGCTTTATTTTCTCATAATCCACCTTATAGCTAGGGATATCCTTAGTGCTTTCATATTGTACATTTTCACTTACAAATCATACACATTCTTTATAATGATATTTTCTCCCATCTTTTCTTGAAATTCAGAAAAAGAAGTATATGTGTGTCTCATTTAAAATTCCCCACACTTCTGTTTCATGCTTTTTTTCTAACTTAATTGTCCACTTTCCCTTGTCCCTA
>NW_016870540.1:0-909 GCF_001698545.2 Rhinopithecus bieti | reverse complement strand
GAGATAGATGGTGAATTTGCACATAAGATTATGTGGAGTTAGTATTGTACCATCTTTATTGTTGCAGAAATTTGGTTGGTAACATTAGAGATTCTCCTCACGTGCTTGGAGTGCCTCTCATTGTCTTCTTCAGGTTGCAAGGGCTCCATAACAGTGGCATAAAGGTGAGTGCAAGATTTTTGCTGTAGTTCTTTGCTTTTTTTTTTTTTGTCTTAGAGTGGTTAGCATCCATGTATCTGAAATAATAAATCAAGAGTAGAGATAGGCATCTGTACTAGTTTTCTGTTGCTGCCTGTTAGCACATGCAACAAACTAACGGATCGAAACCACAGAAGTCTGGAACAGAGGCTGGGTTCCATGATAAGGGTTTTAGGAAGCTGAATCCAGGTGTGTCAGGCTATGTGATTATGTGCAGCTCAGGATACTTCTCCAAGTTCACTTCAGGTGTAGGAGGAATTCATTTTGGGGGAGTTGAAAGACTGGGTTTTCTTATCCTGTGCTGGCTGTCAGGCAGGAGACACTCTGACTCCAGAGGCCACCTGCATTCCTTCTCACCTGGCCTCTTCAATTTTCCAACCAATAGCAACTCATGGAGTCCTTCTCAAGCTCCCATTCTTCCTGATGTCACCTTCTCCTGACAGCTAGAGAAACCACTGGCATGTATGCAATGATGTGATTAGATCCAGTTTACACAGGTAACCTCATCATCTTAAAGTCATATAGCTGGCATGTAACAACATAATCACAGGAATGATGTCTCATCACCTTAACAGGCTTCACACATAAGGGTATGGCATGTTTGGGGACCATTTCAGAAATTCCATCTACCACAGTCAGACACTCACATTCCCCCATCTGCAAAATACATTCACCCTCTCCCCTAAGATTTCCAAATTTCATGTCATTAAA
>NW_016870539.1:4776-7518 GCF_001698545.2 Rhinopithecus bieti | reverse complement strand
GTTTTTATTGCATAGGAAAGGGGAAAAGCCCTGATTCAGGCATTTGGATTCAGGTCCTGGAACTGCCACTAACTCTGTGTGATCTCAAGCAACTTGCTTCCTGTCTTTGGGTTCCAGTTTTTTTCATCTGTAAATGAAGAGTTTGGACTTGGAATGACTTATAGGCGCTTATTATTGGTAATACTCTATTACTGTTTGTTGTATATTTAGTATGGAAAGATTGTTTGGAAAGTGGATGGCATTTTGGCTGGATTTTCCTGTGTATTTCTAAAGACCAAGGCAAGGTGGGAAATCTGACTCTTACTCCTGGGGCTTTGGGCTGTAATAATCCTTCCGTTGTGGCAAAAGGAATGTGGATGAGACATTGGTGAAGTTGGCTTTTGTTAAACATTCTGAGCTCCTTCCTTCTCTTAGGCTTTTGTTTGCACATGTTTAGCTTAACTCTGCTTTCAAGTGTGTGTATTTTCGTGGAAATGGTCCTCTTTTCCTTTTACACCAAATTCATATTCTCATCTTCCTTCTCCCTTACTGAATCATCCGTTTCTGAATAGTTAGCAATTTTCAACTTAATGAGGTCTTTCCCCTAAGTGAAGAACACAGCTGTTTCTCCTCTGATACTTTGGCAACTGCCTCTGTCTTTCCCAAAATGGAATGATTAGCTCTTTCCTTTGATTTTTTAGCTGGCCATTAGTTCAGGACTACTAGCCCATTTCCTGTGTGATGGAACTACCAAATCCCATGGCCAGAATTGTTCCAATTTGCCTTTAGTGCCTTTTAGTCTTCTGGGGACTTAATTCATATGAAGTGGAGGATTTATCAATCTTACAGAGCGCCATTTATCACATTATCTCAAGTGATTTCATTGTTCAGCCTTTTGAGATGCTGATCTACGAGGAGAACCTAGCCTGGTGTCCCCGATGTGGTTTTGCTGGAGAAATAGAAGATGAGAAGATCCTCAGTCTATTTTGTTCCTGAATCAAATAGTCCTCATTTGTCACAGGATCTCCACTTCAGTTTCTGAAAAGCCCTTTTGCCTGTTCCATTTTAGTTTTAATGTACCAGTATTTAAGAAAGTGATTGCTGTTTTCCTCATGTACTTTGACTTCATCTGCCCCTCCAACCTTTAATTTTATGATTTCATATCCATTGTTAATTGTTGGGATTTCCTTTTATCATATGTGTCCCTTACACTTAAGATATCAAGTCAACTTCTCCACTCCACTCCAGTTCCCCTCTCACATTATGCTCCTTGTTAATCAATCAAAAGCATTGTGGGTTTAGTAGTGCTGTTCCAAATGTGTGTGGTGCAGCCCGTTTTGCTTCCCCACCCCAAATGCCTCATTCAATTTAATTCCATATACTTAGCATATTAGCCTTCTTGTCAATATTTCCTTTCTGAGGTCTATTTTAAAATTTGAATGCATTCTGCATGTGTAGGGTTTTTTTTTTTTCTTCTTAAATGATGAGATCTACTGCAACAGAGAGCCAGAATTAGCTCTGTGCCTAGGAGGAAAGGAAAGCACAGAGGGAAAGAATATTTCTCACATTCTCAGAAGGTGTATGTGAGCGCCAGCCCTTGGCACAATTATTTATACCGTGCCACTATCTCTATCTGCCTGCACCTTCCCCTCCATTTGGGAGCACAGGCATTCAGTATTCTCTTTGGGTTTTCTTAGTTTCTGCCACTATTAACCCTTCTAGTCAGGGCCCTGCATTCCCAGTCTTTCCTTGTTTCCTACTTTCCCCATAAAAACTTATTTGGTCCATGTTCCATTTCCCTGAGATCCTAATTATTTCAAGGGACCTGTTAAAATGATCTGTTCTTTCTTTCCAAATAGTATTTGTATCTTAATGTGATGATAATCCAAAAGAATACCTAATGGTGGCGTTTGGGTCACCAATGCAGCCTGATGGGGTGATGTCTTTAGGATACGGTCTTTTTCCCAGCATCAGTTCCTTTATATCCCACCAATAGTTGGCTACATGGTCAAATGATAAGGCTAGCTTGGACTCCATTTATCCCAGAGAGTTAGAGCTGCTTGATGGATAATAATACCTATCTAACATGTATTGAATTTTTCCTTAGTGCCGGGCACTGTGTAGCTCAGCTTACATGCATTTTCTCTTTTAATCATTTCAACAATTCCTTATGAACATCAGTGCTATTAGTCCTGACTTACGGAATAGAAAAAAAGCACACAGAGTAACTTTAAGTAGCTTCTATAGGATAGGGCTATTAAGTCTTAGATCTGGGACTCTAAGGTTAGTCTCGCTCCAGAGCCCATAGTCTTAGACTGTTTGCTGCACTGCCTCTGGGAGAAGGATGGTACCTTTTTCACATGTACACTTCACTCAGAAAAGCTAACTTCAGATGTGCTGCTGGGTAGTAAGCTTCCCTTTGGCAAGGAACACATGAAGTCTTGAGTTGCTCCAGTAGATCTGGCTCATATCTCATTCTTTCTGGAGTGAAGTTAGCCTTTGGACACAGTGCTACAGCAGAAAGGTTTGCCTTTGCTTTTCTGCACCTCAAAACTTAGAAGTATTAAAAACTTTCTTCACCAGTCCCTGTAGTTTTAAGTCATCAGTAGGGATATTTGCCAAATGCTTAGGACCAAGCTTACACTCTATCTTTTCTCTACCTTCAGAGCTGAGGGAGCTATGTATGTGTCTGTGGGCGGGAGGTTCTCTTTGGTGTTGGTGAGCATGAATATGACAGACTCAGGGTCGGTGGGGCGGGGGCGG
>NW_016870539.1:0-3720 GCF_001698545.2 Rhinopithecus bieti | reverse complement strand
TGGGGATTCTAATGCATTTAGGAATAACCCAATCAATAGTATTGGTTCCTGTTACAACTGGCTATTGAAAAACTATTTTTTCTGAGAAACTCACTTCAAAATGTCTCTGAGACAGAATATTCTTTTATAGGATGGAGAGCTCAGGATTGAAAAAGAGAAAGGCTAGGCTGATAAAGCACTGAGTTTGAATCATATGGAAAGTGTTCAAGAACAGAAAGAGAGGAAAATGCAATAAATTATGTTGATGCAATATTGGATGGTCAGAGTGATAAGAGACTCACTAGAGATTTCCAGTCTATGATGTACACACATGCATTCTTTTGTTCACTAGTTGTGGTAGCCCGAAGAGGCAGAAACATGCCTCCAGAGTACCAGCAGGGCATAGGGGAACCCCTCCATCTTCCATCATATTCAACTACAGGTGGGGGGTAATCCTGTCAATATTGCCCATGTGGTACCTCTGGAACTTGAGACTGGGATGCCTATTAGTGCTTCACTGAATTTTATATTTGTAGCATGTGCATTGTAGCATGTACATACCACAACACTTAGCTCATGGATGCTTGTCTGAATCATTAGGTATGAACATTATGGGTGCCATAATAGCACGGGAATTCCTGCAGCTAAAAAGGAAACACATTTGGCTTGTACTTCATCCACAATCACTTACACTTAAACTATTGATAGTTGATTAGGATATGTGAACTGCTGGGCTTGTGCCATGGGACTTCTAAGCATATTTGGTGGGCGGAACAGACAGGGAGGCTGTAGATTTTGGCAAGCTGTGGTTCCTATTAGTCAGGCTGACTGTATCTGACAGTAGAGATCCCAATTCACAAAGATGAAGCTTAGTTCTCTAGGTTTTGGCTGATGGCCCAACAATCCTGACATGAAGGACAGGAGAGGAACAATGTTACATTAGGCTGTGAGTTTCTAATGAGCAAATAGTTGGAATGGTTTACTGAATACCCTGTTGGTTTTTTGGTGGAGCAAACACAAAATTCATAATTTGAGAGACATGTAAGACTTGAAATTTTATTTTATAGTACATGTTAACCATTCACTCTCCTAATAGGGAAATGTGGGCTCTTTTATAGGGTGTGCATATTATGTAGTTGTACAGTTAATACTCTTCTCTGTGTTTTTCTTGTAAGGGGTGCTGATAACATATCCTACTAAGGAAATTCCAGGCACAGCTGTTTCTAATAATAGGTGCCCCGCCCTACAGAATTGTCAGGCTTACTCTCAAGGTTCTCTGGTGGGAAGGAGGAAAGGCCCCAGAGACCAGGCCTTTTCCATATTAGTGGATTTTCTGGCAGAATCCTGGCCACTGCCATTGTCTCTGATTGCCTCCCTGTAGCTTTCTTGGAGGTATGAGTTTCTAAGCAGAAAGATTTGCTGTGGTGAGGGAAAGCCACAAAACTGAAGGAAGAGAGATGAGGTCTATATAAAACTAAGTGAGAGGCTATTTTGGTCATGGCAGAGATGAGTTGAACACGATGGAATGGAGACAAGATGAGAAGAGGAGTGGGAATGAATTCATGAAAGCACTTATTATTTATAAGTTGGAATAAAAGGTTCATTGAACTCAAGGGGACCCTTCTTATATGAAATGCTTGTGAATATGTTGAAATTTTGTAACGGCAATTCAATCTTAAATACACTGGGGGAGCTGACAACCTGCAGTTTATGGATTATTCTATCTAGTGCACAGTCACTCTTCTATTTTCCTACCCTGGACATTCTTCTGGGTGTGGTCAAGATAAAGTGGATAGAACAGATGGAAGATTTCCTCTCAGGAGAGTTCAAGAGCTTCCTTAAACAAAGGCAAGATGTGAGCATAACCTTTTACTTTCTAAACTACTTTTTCTGAGAGCTACCTGGAAAAATTTCTAGCTTCCTCACCAATCCAAGTAATTTCTGAAATATTTAGAGACTATTATTCGTTTAACTTTTAAAAATCAAAGTTAGTTTGTGCTAAAAATACCACGTGGACAGTCTGTGTCTAATTGAGTCAGGAAGAAAAAAAGGCAAGCTCTTGGTATCAATCTTTATTCCCTCTGTAAACACACATGACCAGAAGAGAAGGCTGTTATTAATGGTAATGCAGACCAGAAAAAAGGGTATTATTTTCAGTCTGTTGAACAGTACAAAAATGCTTCTCAAGCACTGTGTTCAGATGTTTCTTTTTATTAGCCATCGCACAAGGAATTAGACTCATTTCAAGCAGTTCGTTTCCCCACTCTTGTCTCCATAAAATCGTTACTCATGAGTGGTTTCTTTGTTGAAATACTGCTGACCTCCCATATCGGAATGCACAACAGGGTGTTAAAAATATAAACTTTTTAGTTTGCATAAACTCTGGAAGAAGGGGGACAAAAATTCCCCAGGAGAATAAAACCATTCGTCAATGTCCTTGTTTATTAGTGTCCTATAAGCATCTTATTCAGGAAGCTGTGTCAGCATTACAATTCTGTGTAGACTTTGTGTGTGTGTGTGGGTGTGTGTGTGTGTGTGTGTGTGTGTGTGTGTGTGTGTGTGTGTGTGTGAGAGAGAGAGAGAGAGAGAGAGAGATTAACAGCAGAGGACTCTTTGAATTCCAGCAGGAGGTTTTAAAATATAATTCTGCATCTGCCCCTCTCTCTTGTCCTTTCCAACCCTTTTCTACCTCCCTTCCCACCACCGACCCATCCAGGGCCATTAGGATAGATAAAGGAGTTGTACCATGTCTTAATATATGAGCAAATGATGATCCTTAGCTCTTCAGCTAGGTGCTGTTTGCATTTTGCCAAAGCTGATTATTTTATCTGCAGTTTTAATAGCAGACCAGATTATTTGCTGTTCACTAACTGTGAAAGCAAATTAAAAAAAAGATTGCAAAGTGGAATTAAGGGGATAAGAAAGTGCTAGAGCCAAACAAGTCTTTTCTTTAATAATTTCCATTTACTCTTACAATATTTTAATGCTAGAGTTCAACATCTTATATTAAACATATGTGCACCCTTCCTCTTATAACTGCCGAATTGGAATCTTGGAATGGAAATCATGCAGGCTTGAACGGAGCTTCAAATTCTCCCAGTGTTGTCTTATTGTCTGTACACAGAACTAGACTCCTCAGGGCTTCCCCACCACAGCATGGCATTCCTCCATTAGCCCCATGTTTCCCAGACCCAGTCATGAAGAACTGGCATGTTAACCAACAAGTAGAAAACACAATAAAATTGGAGTTCAGGAGATGCAATGTTTTGGAAAACAGATTATTCCAAGAATGTAAAGATACATGATCTAAAGATGGACAGAGCATTTAAATTTACCAGCCTGGTTTTCAGTGATTTTTTGATTTGTTCCATTAACTTGTGAATGAAAATGCATCTTAAGGATGATGAGGACTGGTGGTAGTGGTGGTGAATGTGTGTGTGTGTGTGTGTGTGTGTGTGTGTGTGTGGTTTTGTGGCCATGATCCAGGCTTATTATGCATCAGCTCCTGAAGAGATTTTATAGAGCTGTGTCTGAGTGTCTTAATTCAGGTCATCTTAACCAGAGAGCCTTCTGCTACTCCTACGTTCAAAGGCTTGAGTCAACTCAGAAAAAGTCCTCACAGCTGTGGCCCAGATAGATTCCAAGACTTCTCTGAAACTTCAGATGGAAGAGCCATTCTGTCTATCAAAGACAAGTTGGGCAAGCTGGAGGCCAGAGGATTATATCGTAATCTTCATGTGC
>NW_016870538.1:0-984 GCF_001698545.2 Rhinopithecus bieti | reverse complement strand
GTATTCAAATGATTACAATAGAAATAACTCTTTTCCACTTTTTTTTGTTTTTTTGAGATAGAGTCTCACTCCCGTCGCGCAGGCTGGACTGCAGCAGTGCGATCTTGGCTCACTGCAGCCTCCACCTCCTGGGTTCAAGCGATTCTCCTTCCTCAGCTTCCTGAGTAGCTGGAATTAACAGGTGTGTGTCACCACGCCTGGCTAATTTTTGTGTTTTTAGTAGAGACAGGGTTTCACCATGTTGCCCAGGCTGGTCTTAAACTCCTGACCTCAAGTGATCCAGCTGCCTCAGCCTCCCAAATTACTGGGATTACAGGTGTGAGCCACCATGCCCAGCCACACTTTTCTTTAACTTAACTGCTTAAGTTAGAAAACTTGAAGTCTCTTTAAGTTACTAAAGTAAAATGTGATATGAAAATATTACTTTTGAAGGCTGGGCATGGTGGCTCACGTCTGTAATCCCAGCACTTTGAGAGGCCAAGGCAGGTAGATCATGAGGTCAGGAGTTTGATACCAACCTGGCCAACATGGTGAAACCCCGTCTCTACTAAAAATACAGAAAGTAGCCGGGCATGGTGGTGGATGCCTGTAGTCCCAGCTACTTGGGAGGCTGAGGCAGGAGAATAACTTGAAACCCAAAGGCGGAGGTTGCAGTAAGCTGAGATCGCGCCACTGTACTCCAGCCTGGGCAGCAAGAGCGACACTCTGTCTCAAAAAAAAAAAAAAGAAAAAAAAAAGTACTTAGATATTCATTATCTAAATATGAAATGTTTTTTAGGTATTTAAGGAGTAGTCAAGGAGAGTTCAGTCTGGGAGGATGCTCCAGGGAATGCAGGCAACAAAATGTTTGTTTTTAACTGGTTAGATCTACTAGAACAGGGTAAGAGAGGCCACGGAGTAGACACCATGAGCAAAGCTAACCCTCCTGAGTTGAAAAAAATTATGGACAAGAAGTTATCTTGAAAATAACTGTTGGGGCCGGGC
>NW_016870537.1:4478-7221 GCF_001698545.2 Rhinopithecus bieti | reverse complement strand
CATTAATAAACACTAATATTTATTAAGCACTTAGTGCCAGACATTGTGCTAAAAACTTTATATATCTTATTGCATTTAAACATCACAAAATCTATATGAAAGAGTGTATAGTATTATTTCCCATTTTACAAATGAGAAAACATATTTCAAAGCAGTTGATTTGCCGAGGTCCATACAGCTATTGCATGTCACAGTCAAGACTCAATCATGGGTTTGACTTGTAATCACCAAGTTGTGCTTGACTAAGGTCAATACAATGAACTTTTGGCAGAGCTTTAGCTAGGATCTAAATCTCTGGAATCTGAGACATGTGTGTGTGTGTGCACGTGCATTTCATAAACACCATATTACTTCTACGAAGTTAGAGATTTGTAAGATTACCCAAATAAATGGTGTATACTTACATTTGTTTTAGATATTTTATTAAAACACACTCTCTCAGTCTTGATTGAAAAAATACGGCATGAAACTTTGCATAAAATGCATTTTAAAACATTTATTGCCTTCTGCTTTTAAAATTGTATCATACTTCCAGAGGGAATTACATTTTATAGTGCAATCTCCAACAGAATAAATAAAATTTGAATTGTTGATTTTATTTTATTGTGGAGTCAGTGAGCTAAAACTGAAATTGGTGGTTTCTTAATATACTTGCATTGAGTACACTATATCTAGGTACACAAGTTTAGAAGCAAATATTGATAATTCTAGAGATATATTATGCATAAGAAGGGAGCTCGAGATGCTGGCATATTCAAAAGCTATCACTGATATCGTAATACCTTTCTAGTCTGCATGAAATTTTAAGGAAATAAGTTGAAACCTGTCTGTCCAAATGGGGTCATTCTTGTGCCAACTAGTAGTAAAATTGCCTGGGTTAAACCAGAGATCTAGGTATAAGGCAACTGGATACATGAAATTATACTATCAGTCAATTAAATGCTTCACCTTACATCTTCCATCTGTAAAGAAATCTAGAACAATATCTGTCTTACCTTTTGTTTCACAAAAATTATCCTGTTGTTTCGCAAGCAGACATATGTGCGTTTGGGTTGATCCTTAGAATCTTTAAGCCTATTATTTGTCAGGGTGGCAAAATTTAGCAAACTATCTCCTTAACCCCTTTTCCCTTGGAGTTAGGGACAGTTTCTTTCAAGCTTCTAAAAACAGTAATGCAAACATGTGGCTTATATATTCCCACTAAGCACTTTTGTATTAGTGTATGGTGCTCATTCAGAGTCATATACTACAACTAAGTGGCAAAGCCAGTATTTGAGAGCAGGTGTTATTCTAGACACTGCATGCTCACCTGTTAAGCTACTAAGTATAGGTTAAGGAGCTAGAGTGAGGCCTGTCTTCATTGTTTTTCAAAAAATTTATGTATCCATATATATACACACACACACACACATACACACATGTGTATACATAAATTCATACACACACACACATACGACATGTATATTTTCCTCCTAGTTTCTTTTCTCCTTCTGAGCCTCTAGTATAATAATATACTCCTTCTGAGTAACATTTCCCTTTTTTTTTCTCAGTGGAGATGACATTCTTTAAATAAATAAAGTCTGAAGTTTAGGGGAAAGGGTTCATTGTGCTGACCTCCAATGGCTTCACTGGCAGAAGGCACATAGACCCATATTCTTTCTTACTGTCAAACCAACCAATGCTGAAAGCACTTCATGAGTGGATTTTATTAAAAAAGTAGATTATATTATTATATAACTTTTCTAATACGCTAATTTAATGATTCAATATTTTCTTATTTGGTTAGATTAGTATACCTATTGTATGTTGTATGGATGGAATAGCTGTGTTATTTAAGAAAGTAATCATCTGAGACACATTTTCAAAATAGCTTTGCCCTTTCATAGACCGAAAATTTGTTGTGTTGAAATCCCCTTGTATTAATCTGTTTCTACACTGCTATAAAGAACTTCTCCAGAATGGGTAATTTATAAAGAAAAGACATGTAATTGACTCACAGTTCCAAATGGCTGGGAAGGCCTCAGGAAACTTACAATCATGGTGGAAGTTGAAAGAAATGCAAGGCACGTCTTACATGGCAGCAGGAGAGAGAAAGAGTGAGGTGGGAACTGCCAAACACTTTTACACCATGTCACTCATGAGCATGAGAACATAATGGGGGAAATCGCTCCCACGATCCAGTCATCTTCCAGCAGGTTACTCCCTCCACGTGTGAGGATTACAATTCTAGATCAGACTTGGGTGGGGACACAGAGTCAAACCATATCACCCCTCAACAAAGCAACAACTGGAAGAGATCCAGGCATTGTAAAATGTGGAAGAAGAAATATATTCTGTATTAGTGGGAAGTATTACCTTAGGTATTAGAATGCTCAGTCTTGACTCCTCCTCATTATTCTAAGACAAAAGTATAGCCACATGAATTTATTTTTGAATATATATGTTAGTTATTAAAGTAATGAGTCAGACATTTTAATTAGGCTCACTTTCATCACTAATAAATGGTTAAAAGATGTTGGAAGTCAGTTTGAGATTATTTTTCTTCTCCCACCTAGTAATACTGAATGTAGAGAGAAACTTTTTGAATTCAGTATTGTTTGTGATATGGAGCCTCAGGCAAGGATTTGTGAATCCCTCCCTTGCTATTCAAAGTGTGTTCCATAGAGTGATAGCATGAACATCACCTGAGAGACGCTTAGACACTGCAAAATCTCTGGCCCCAAGCTAGATATGCAGAATCGGA
>NW_016870537.1:0-1135 GCF_001698545.2 Rhinopithecus bieti | reverse complement strand
CAGAATCAGTCTTCCTTTTGCCATCATAATATAATGTACATATCCTTCGTTTGAGGTTCATATATAAGTTGTGTAGGAGTGGATTGATGTACGTTAAAAGAGTTATTCCCAGTACTGATGCCCAGTTGATGATATGTTAACTATTAACAAAAATAGACTTGACGTGGCACATTGCAATTTATTAAGTATTTTAAAGAAGATGACACATCATTTGAAGAAGAATAGGACAAGTTTTATAGTCCCATTTTCCAGATGAAGGAACTGAGGTTCCAGAGGTCAATTATCTCTGCTAAAGTCAAAAGACTGGCAAGCTATGAAGCTTAAGAGCTTAATAGGATGGAAGTATCCAGACTCCTAAAGCCTTCCCACTCCACCACTCCAAAAGGTCACCTGAATTTCTGCTTATAGCAATGATGAAGTAACCGTAACAAGATTTCCTCTTTTATCTTAACTATTTAAACACAAACAAACAAACAAACAGAAAAAAATAGAAAATAATGAATTTTAGACCTTTGACAAAAGGCAGCACAGGACCATGATTCTCAAGAGAAAGGAGACAAGATGAACCTTATGAATGTCCCAACTTACTGCCTTGGGAAAGTTTCCAGACAATAGCTCATGTGAAAGGAGCCCCGAAAGGCTAGAGGTCTCTCTGAGTTGAGAAGACATAGTTCAGAGTTCAGAAAGTACAAAGGTGCCTACAATTTGAGGAACAGTGTACTGGAGAGAACATTGCACAGTGAAGGAGAAAACTGCATATGGAGAGAGCTTCATAGATCTGTAGAGGGACCCTTCAAATTTCTGAATAACGATCATTTCAATTGTGTGATGAAACTGATGAGGACAGAGAAAGAACCACAATAAAGGAACAGGCAAATCAATCCTCAGAACTCACGCAGGACCAGGAATAGTTATGTTCCCACTAGCTAGATTGGAAAACATCATATTTCAAGAGGCATTTAAGAAGGTCCTCACAAGGGTATTGCCTGAGTAATGGAGCAAATTAGATCTAGAATAAAGGTAATTCTAGATTTGCCTGACAAGAGCAAACCTCAAAAGAACCAAACCAATTCCTAGTAACTTAAATATATCCCCAAACAAAGGCAAACATATTCAAATACTACAAAAACAGACA
>NW_016870536.1:0-504 GCF_001698545.2 Rhinopithecus bieti | reverse complement strand
TTTTTTTTTTTTTGAGACGGAGTCTCGCTCTGTTGCCCAGGCTGGAGTGCAGTGGCCGGATCTCAGCTCACTGCAAGCTCCGCCTCCCGGGTTTACGCCATTCTCCTGCCTCAGCCTCCCCAGTAGCTGGGACTACAGGCGCCCACCACCTTGCCCGGCTAGTTTTTTGTATTTTTTAGTAGAGACGGGGTTTCACCGTGTTAGCCAGGATGGTCTCGATCTTCTGACCTCGTGATCCGCCCGCCTCAGCCTCCCAAAGTGCTGGGATTACAGGCTTGAGCCACCGCGCCCGGCCGAAGCACAAATATTTTTAATTTTAATGAACTCCAATTTGTCTGATTTTCTTTTGTCATTTGTGTTTTGGTGTCATATCTAAGAAGCCAATTATTGCCTGACCAAAGGTCATAAAGATGTACTCCCAAGTTTTCTTTGTAGTGTTTATGGTTTTTTAGCTCTTGCAATTGAGTCTTTGATTTATTTTGAGTTAGTATTTTGTATGATTCC
>NW_016870535.1:0-907 GCF_001698545.2 Rhinopithecus bieti | reverse complement strand
TAGAGGGAAGCTTTCTGAGAAACTGCTTTGTGATGTGAGCATTCATCTCGCAGAGTGAAACCTTTCTTTGGATTCAGCAGTGTTATAACACTGTTTTTCTTTATTCTGCGAATATCAGGACAACCCACTCTTGATGGTTAACGTGTGCTCTTTTCTATTCCTTAAGCATCTCAACTGTTAAGAAATAAAGGGAAAGAATACAAAAGAGAAATTTTCAAGTCTGGGGAGACATCACATGTCGGCTGGTTCTGTGATGCTCTCTGAGTCATAAAACCAGCAAGTTTTATTAGTTATTTTCAAATGGTGAGGGAGTGCACCAATAGGTTGTGGGTCACAGAGATCACATATTTCACAAGGTAATAAAATATCACAAAGCAAGTGAAGGCAGGGCAAGATCACAGGACCACAGGATGGGGTAAAATTAAACTTGCTAATGTAGTTTTGGGCACACATTGTCATTGATAACGTCTTATCAGGAGACAGTGTTTGAGAGCAGATAACCTGTCTGACCAAAATTTATTAGGTGGGAGTTTCCTCTTCCTAAGAAGCCTGGGAGTGCTACAGGAGACTGGGGCTTATTTCATCCCTTCAGCTTTGACTGTAAAAGACACCACCCCATGGGGACCATTCATAGTCCTACCCTCAGGGGTGCATTCTCTTTCTCAGTGATGTTCCTTGCTGAGAAAAGAAGTCAGCAATATTTCTCCTATTTGCCTTTGAAAGAAGAGAAATATGACACTGTTCTGTCTGGCTCACCGGCAGTCAGATTCCAAAGTCTTATCTCCCTTGTTCCCTGAAGATTGCTGTTACCCTGTTTTTTTTTCAAGGTGCCCAGATTTCATATTGTTCAAACATACATGCTCTACAAAAAAATTTGTGCAGCTAACGTAATCATCACAGGGTCCTA
>NW_016870534.1:0-507 GCF_001698545.2 Rhinopithecus bieti | reverse complement strand
GTTCTTTTACCCTTGGTATTTGAAAAAATCAAAGTAACTGTCTGAATACTTTAATATTCGGCGTGTTTTGTTAATTTTCTGAATACTGTTAACACTCGTGTCTAAGTTTGCCTTTATGATGCAGTGGCAGCATTTTGAATTGTTTTTCAAAGAATACTGTTCATATGCATTGTTTTTGTGTTTCAAACTAAATACAGGCAGTTTTGTGCCAGCTGTGATATTGTGCATACCATATGGACCATTTTAAAGAAAATTTTACAATTTCAAATAGATTCAACAATTATATTACTTGCTTTCACATTTTAAAGGCACTTTAAAAAAATCTACTTCTCTTGTAGGTTTTGCAGCTAGTTGGCTATTCAAGAAACCTCGCCCCTCTGAATGTCATACTGTAATCTTTAAGGAAGAAAGCTACATGAATTAATTGTACTCTATGGGAAAATTTCTTTGGAAAGATATTTTGTAAAACTTTTTTTTTCCAGTAAAAACTTTATGAAACTTGGTCTC
>NW_016870533.1:0-507 GCF_001698545.2 Rhinopithecus bieti | reverse complement strand
AAAACAATGAGGAAACTCTGTAAGCTGAATTCACCCACAACCAAGACGTTTCTGAGAGGGCTTCTCTGCAGAGTTCTCTGAGGATATTTCAGTATTCAGCATGGGATTCAATGATATCCAAGATGTCACTGTTGAGATTCCACAAAATGAGTGCTAGCAAACTCCTCCGTGAAAGAGTGGTGTAACGCTGTGAAATGAATTCACACATCACAAAGCAGTTTCTCAGAAAGCTTCATTCCGGTTTTTCTTGGAGGATATTTCCTTTGTCCTTACACTCTTCAAACCCATCCGAAATATCAGTTCTCAGAATCCACAAAGACAGTGCTAGCAAACGGCTGCATGAAATAGTAGTGTAATAGTGTAACTCTGTGAGATGAAATCACATATCAGAAAGTAAGCTCTCAGAAAGCTTCCTTCACGTTTTCATCTGAGGATATTTCATTTCTCACTGCAAGCTGCATAGCACTATGAAGTATCCCATCACAGATTTCAAGAAAACTGTATTAG
>NW_016870532.1:0-504 GCF_001698545.2 Rhinopithecus bieti | reverse complement strand
CGCAAAAGTGTTAGCAAACTTTTCAATGAAAAGAACAGTGTAAGTCTGTGAGATGAATTCACCCATCACAAAGCAGTTTCATAGAAATTTTCTTTTTGGTTTTTATCAGAGGATATTTCATTTATCACCATAATCCTCCATGCACTCCCAAATATCCCTTTGCATATTCCATGAAAACAGCATTAGCAAATGACTCCATGAAAAAAAAGGTGTAACACTGTGAGATGAATTCACACAACACAAAGTACTTTCTCAGAGAGATCCTTTCTAGGATATCTGAGGATCTATCCTTTGTCACCACAGGCTTCAATGTGATCCCAAATATCCCTTCTCAGGTTTCCAAAAAAGATTGCTCCCAAACTGATCCAAGAAAAGAATCGAGTAATTCCATGAAATGAGTAAACACATCACAAGCCCTTTTCAGAAAGATTCTTTCCAGTTTTATGTGAGGATAGTTCCTTCGTCAGCAAAAGTTTCAATGCACTCTGAAATATCCTAGTGCAT
>NW_016870531.1:0-506 GCF_001698545.2 Rhinopithecus bieti | reverse complement strand
ATCCCGAGAGAAAAACTAGAAAGAAGCGTTCTGTGAAATTTCTTTGTGATGGATGAATTCATCACACAGTGTTACAACTTTGTTTTATTTGAGCAGTTTGGTAGCACTGTTCTTACGGAATCTGCAAAGGGATATTCAGCACCTCCTAGGTGCCTATTGTGAAAAAGGAAATAACTTCAGATGAAAACTGGAGAGAAGCCTTTCGAGAAATGGTTTTGTGATGTGTGTATTCATCTCACAGAGCTTTACCTTTTTGTTGATTGAGCAGTCCATCTTCTCTGTTTTTGTGGTACCTGAAAAGAGCTATTTAGGATCACATTGAAGACTATGGTGACAAAGGAATTATAATGAAACAAAAAACAAGCTTTCTGAGAAACTGCTTTGCAATGTGTGAAATCATCTCACGGATTTACACCTTTATTTCCATGGAGCAGTTTGCTAATACTATTTTCGTGGAATCTGCAAAGGGATATTCGCAAGTACATTGAGGCAAATGGTGAAAAGAA
>NW_016870530.1:0-507 GCF_001698545.2 Rhinopithecus bieti | reverse complement strand
AGTGGTATGTACTCTGGCAGTGGTCTTGTCATTGGAGGGGATCTCAGGCTAGGTTGGGGGGCCATGACCTGTTGTGTCTTACCTTTTTCTTGGCTGCTGCCAATTGACTCTGTCGAGTCTCTTCTAACATCATGGGGTGGGGAGGGAGGCAGGGTTGGGGCCACACCAGCGAACACCTCCAGTCACCTACCAGGCGGCTGTGTGACTGAGCCAGAGGAGGTGTAACCAGGGCCCCACTAGAATGCAGAATGGGGCGTGGCCGTAATTCTCCAAGCCCATTGGTCAATGAGAAAGATGAAAGGGAAAGGAGGCGTGGCCAGGGAGCAGTGTCCAGAGGAACCTGTGGCATCACAAGGAAAGCTGCCCATGTAACTGCTGTCCCCGCCCACTTGGGGAGAGGGGCGGGGCCTACCTACTCCTGGGGAGAGGGGGCTGGCTTTTGCTTTAAAATGTTCAAAACAAACTTTAAAAAATATCTGTGTTTATACTCTAAATATATATGTGTCA
>NW_016870529.1:0-717 GCF_001698545.2 Rhinopithecus bieti | reverse complement strand
TAAAAATCATATACTTTTCTTTTTAGGCTTTGAAATTTCTGAAAACCAGAAGAGGCAGGCTGCAATGACTGTGAGAAAAGTCCCTAAGCAAAAAGGTAAAGCTGCCTTTACCTCCTCAGCCCCACTCAGTCTCTGTGAAAGACTGTGGAATCAAAAGCTATATGCTTACATATTCCTAGGCCCATTTCTGTGCTGAGGTTTACTAGAGGGTGGTGAAGGAGTATCCAGGTCCCTAGGTGTCCTTGATGACAGGTAGCAAATGGTTTTAAATGCTTAAGGCTAAGGAGTGAATGGTATAGGGTGTTGGTGTCCAAAGATAGCTCATTGAGCATAGCAAAAAGAGAACCTCTGTTCCTCTTTTTTTTCTTACTTAAAAATAAGAGAAACGTTACTAATAATTTAGAGATCAATGGACAGTAGTATATATATGCTTTATTAGTAAGTATAGTTTGGGCGTGATGGCTCACGCCTGTAATCCCAGCACTTTGGGAGGCCGAGGCAGGCAGACCAGGGAGATCGAGACCATCCTGGCCAACATGGTAAAACCCCGTCTCTACTAAAATACAAAATCAGCTGAGCATGGTGGCACGTGCCTTTAGTCCCAGCTATTGGGGAGGCTGAGGCCGGAGAATCACTTGAACCCAGGAGGTGGAGGTTGCAGTGAGCCGAGATTGTGCCACTGCACTCCAGTCTGGTGACAGAGTGAGACTCCATCTC
>NW_016870528.1:0-507 GCF_001698545.2 Rhinopithecus bieti | reverse complement strand
ATTCACAAATCACAAAACAGTTTCTCAGAATATTTCTTTCTAGTTTTTGTCTGAGTATATTTTCTTTTTCACAAAAAGCTTCAAAGTGCTCCAAAATATCCCATCATAGATTTCAAGAAAAGTGTTAGCAAACAGCTGAATGAAAAGAACAGGGTAACTGTTAGTTGAATTCACACATCACAAAGCGGTTTCTCAGAAAGCTTCTTTTTGGTATTTTATTGGGGATATTTCCTTTGTCACCGTAGGCTTCAATGCACTCAGAAATATCCTTTTGCAGACTCCACGAAAACAGAAAATCAAACGGCTCAAAGAAAAGAATGGTGTAGTTCTGTGAGATGAATTCACCTATCACAAAACAGTTTATCAGAAAGCTTCTTTCAAGATTTAATCTGAGGATATTTCTTTTTTCACCATAGGCCTCAATGCGCTCCCAAATATCCTTTACAGATTCCATGAAAAGAGTGTTAGCAAACTGCTCCATGAAAAAAAAGGTGTATCAAAGTGTAT
>NW_016870527.1:0-906 GCF_001698545.2 Rhinopithecus bieti | reverse complement strand
ATGTTTTATAAGGCATGCATAATTTCTTAGAGTTATGGTTAAGGGAAAACTTCAAAACATTTCCAAAATTTGCATTCATCAAAGTGAATTGTTCAGTTATTTTCAGAACTACATATGATTATGTCTAAAATATTTTAGGATAAAACTTCTCGAGGCTAACACATGAATATCAATTTAAATTTATTTCTGTAGTGCACGGTCCCTCACTAGTATTTATACCCATCTCTCTTTCTCCTGTTTGCTATGATAGTGCTTTCTCTTTATTTGCTTCCCATCCCTTGCATATTCTTATCCAAAGCCAACAACCCAGCATTCTACATCAGTTCCCTCTGGTTTGTTCTTAAGGCACTTCATGTTTTCTGTTGAGCATTAGGGCATTTTATGAAAATACATGAGCACTGTAAACTCAGTAACAAAAATGATTCAAGAACTTTGATGTCTTAGGGTTGCAAGTTCTTCTGAGGCTTTAAATTCTTTGGATTTTCTGATTTAACCTCTATATCAGGGACATTTTTCACAAAAAATACAGTCATTTTTTCATTTTATTGCATACTTCACACTTTTTTTAACCAAATATTTACTTTGAAAATGGTAGCTGAAAAGTTTTTAGTTCTTAAACCAGTGTACTGCCAAGAAACATTTAAATCAAGAAACCTAGTATTAGGCTAGATTAATTTGGTCAATGAATTATTTAATAGTAATTTTCCCTTAGTTCTATATAAAATAAAGAATATATTTTCTTCCAATGGTATCACACATGTTGATAGATGTTAGGAAGTATACAATAGCTTTATCTGGAGATGATGTACATTTTACTTCTTTTTTCATTTTATTACTTTTATAAATGATAATGTTAATTGTACAGGTAGTTTTGAATTTTTACAAAGTACACTTTTAGAAAAGCAT
>NW_016870526.1:0-507 GCF_001698545.2 Rhinopithecus bieti | reverse complement strand
CTGTTGATTTGGGTTGAAGAGTTCTGTAGATGTCTATTAGGTCCACTTGGTCCAGAGCTGAGTTCAAGTCCTGGATATCTTTGTTAATTTTCTGTCTCATTAATCTGTCTAGTATTGACAGTGGGGGTTAAAGTTTTCCACTATTATTGTGTGGGAGTCTAAGTCTCTTTGCAGGTCTCTAAGAACTTGCTTTATGAATCAGAATGCTCCTGTATTGGGTGCATATATATTTAGGATAGTTAGCTCTTCTTGTTGAATTGATCCCTTTACCATTGTGTAATGCCCTTCTTTGTCTCCTTTGATCTTTGTTGGTTTAAATTCTGTTTTATCAGAGAATGGGATTGCAACCGCTGCTTTTTTTTTTTTTTTTTTTTTTTTTTTTTTTTTTTTTTTTTTTTTTTTTTCTTCTGTCCATTTGCTTGGTTAATATTACTGCATCCCTTTATTTTTAGCCTATGTGTCTTTGCACGTGAGATGGTCTCCTGAATACAGCACACTGATGGGTCT
>NW_016870525.1:0-1105 GCF_001698545.2 Rhinopithecus bieti | reverse complement strand
AATTCATGACTGTCTTGGTAAATCTTTTACCACCCGCGATGCCGGCCCCAGCCACTGACAAAAGGTACAATGAAAAACATTTTAAGACAAAACTGAGAGGCTCACCACTAACAGACTCTTACTAAAGGAAACTCTTTGGAGTATTTTTCAGGCACAGAAGAAAATGATCCTGGATGAAACGCAGAAAGTAATGAAGTGCAATCAAGGTGGTAAATATTTGGGTAAAATGAAATGAAAACTGCCCACATCAAACAAAAATGTTGTGCGGGGAGATGTGTGTGTGTGTGAGAGAGAGACACAAATATTATATATAAGTACATATATATATAAACCCCACAACATCATTATATTTAGAAATATATATGTGTATACCTGTATAAATGCAAAGCTGCTATTAAAAAATTAACTTTCATAGACAATTTCTTGGAGAAAACCATAAAATACTACTGAAGGGTAGGAAAGATGAGTTAAAAAATAAACAAAGACAGGCCAGGTGCAGTGGCTCACTCCTGCAATTCCAGCACTTTGGGAAGCTGAGGCAGGTGGATCACTTGAGGTCAGGAGTTCAAGACCAGCCTAGCCAACACAGCAAAACCCTATCTCTATCAAAAATACAAAAATCAGGTGGGCGTGGTTGTGTGCACCTATAGTCCCAGCTACTCGGAAGGCTGAGGTATGAGAATCACTTGAACCAGGAGGCAGAGGTTGCAGTCAGCCAAGATTGCACAACTGCACTCCAGCATGGGTGATACAGCGAGACTCTGTCTCAAATAAATAAATAAATAGGCCAGGTGCAGTAGCTCACGCCTGTAATCCCAGCACTTTGGGAGGCTGAGGCGGGCAGATCACCTGAGGTCAGGAGTTTGAGACCAGCCTGGCCAACATGGTGAAACTCCGTCTCTACTAAAAGTACAAAAATTAGCTGGGTGTGGTCATGTGCGCCTGTAATCCCAGCTACTCGGGAGGCTGAGGCATGAGAATTGTTCCATCCCGGGAGGCAGAGGTTGCAGTGAGCCAAGATCACGCCATTGCACTACAGCCTGGGCAACAAGAGTGAAACTCAGTCTCAACAAGCAAAAAGAAAAAGAAAAGAGAGAGAGAGAAA
>NW_016870524.1:0-720 GCF_001698545.2 Rhinopithecus bieti | reverse complement strand
ATTTGGAGGAATGGGTCAAGGTTCATTTTTTTTCTATTTGAATATGAAGTTGTTAGAACATGGCTTGTTGAAAGATTATTCCTTCTGTATTAAGTAAGTTTGGTAACTTTCTGTAAAATAAGTTGATCTTATATGTGTGGTCTATTTCTGGATTTTGATCTTGTCTCATAGGTCCATACGTTTACCATTATACACATACTATATTTTCTTGATTACTATAGCTTTATGATAAATGTTGGAATCAGGCAAAGTTCTCTTTTTTGTTTTTCAAAATTGTTTTGACTATTCTTTATCCTTTACATACACATACACATTTTAGAATCAGGGAGCAGGGGCATGGGCTGAAAAACTACCTTTTAGGTACTGTGCTCACTACCTGAGTGATGAAGTCTACACCCTAAACCTCAGCATCAATCAATATACCAATGTAACAAACCTGCACATGTATCCCCTGTATCTAAAATAAGACTTGAAATTATATTAAAAAATTATTTTCAGCACAAATGTCTATTGGAATTATGATTGAGATTATGTTTGCTATTTATATTTATTTTTAAGAAAATTTATATCATAAGAACTTCGAGGCTTCCTACACTTAAATTGAGTATCTCTTCATTCATTTGTATATTATTTAACTTCTCTAAGCAGTGATTTTAAAATGTCAATGTATGATCTTAGATCTCTTTTGTCTAAATATTTTATCTTTCTGATGTTCTTATA
>NW_016870523.1:0-228 GCF_001698545.2 Rhinopithecus bieti | reverse complement strand
ACTGTGAGCTTCCTTCATTTTTTAAAATAAAGATGCTCATGAAACAGAATAGAATGGAAGACATATGCCTATCATCGGGAACTCTGACTCTCTCCGTGTTTATGGAGCACATATTACAGTAACCTTATTGATTAGGGTAAATCATTTAATGCCATTTGATGGCAGCTGTAGAGCTGAGTACCCAGAAATACGAGCTGCAGTGCAATACTAGCTGGAGAAGTCAGCCTC
>NW_016870522.1:0-720 GCF_001698545.2 Rhinopithecus bieti | reverse complement strand
CATTTAATTCCAAAATAAATTTCATCATTCTTTTAAATTCCAGATTTGCATTCTATTTTTTTCCTAGACACATTTGGCTCTAGCCCCACTGAATTTCTCAGTATTTCTTTAATATCTTCTCTGACTCTGTTGTCTCTATCCCTCTGTCTGCTTTGTTGATGGCCATTCTTCAAGATCTAGTATTATCAGTACATTTCCTTTAATATTACAGGAAGATGAATTGTTCAATAAGATACTTTATTTGTTGCATTATTCCCTCCCAATTTCATTAAGCTCTTGCTTACCTCATACCAGTGCCATTTTTCACTCTGTGTCCATTTATTTGTAAACTTCTTTCCATGATAGAAATTCACATAATCTACCCAAACCAACCATATCAAAATATTTTTGCCACTTTTATTTCTGCATTATTGTTCTTCCAATTAAATCACCATCACCACCACCACCACCACCATCGTCATCATCATCATCATCATCATCATTCAAGAAAATATTTAAAATCACAACTCTTCTAAAACCCCTCTAAGGTAATATTTTAGCCTGATGTTGGAAGATCTATTTTCTATCCAGGAATTAATTCACCATTGCAGATCATCTACTTTACCTAACATAATCTCATCCATGCACATAGTACTGAAACCTGTTTGAAGAAATGAAATGTAATAATTCAGCTTTATGATAACAGAAGTTTAGCATTTATAAGTGTAGAGAAATTTGTGA
>NW_016870521.1:0-1106 GCF_001698545.2 Rhinopithecus bieti | reverse complement strand
TCACTCATTATTTTCCCACTCCCCCTTCTATGGTGTGAATGTTGTTGTCTCCTCCAAAATTCATGCATTGGAAACACAATCCCCGATGCAACAGCACTGGAAGATGGGGCACAATGGGAGGTGTTTAGGTCATGGGAACTCTGCCCTCTCTAATAAATTAATGCTATTAAAAAAAAAAAAAGGCGGGAGGGCTTGCAAGATTAGTTTCTCTCTCTTGCTCTTCTGCTGTGTGAGGACACAACATTCCCCTCCTCTGGAACAATCAGGCTTCAAGGAGTCATTTTGGAAAAACAGAGAGTTGGTCCTAATTTGCTGGTGCCATGATCTTAAACTTCCCAGCCTCCAGAACTGTGAGAGAATAAAGTTATGTCTTTTATAAATTACCCAGTTTTAGGTGTTCTGTTATAGCAGCACAAAACAGATGAAGACACCCCCAACCCACCCAAAGAAAAGCAATGATCATATGTTTGATCAGATTCCTGGGCATTAATTGGATCTGGTTTTCTAGTGTATAAGGTCTCAAAAAGATGAACAAGCATGAGCCTGACGAACAAATGCCTCGATATTCAGCTATTTCCTCTAAAATGAACGGGCATGGCTTAATGTCTCATTTGAAAGGCAACGTACCGAGATGCAGTTTTGTGTTTAGGGAAGAGGGCCACTTAAAACTCTAGCACAGAATTTACAAGAAAAAAACAAACAACCCCATTAAAAAGTGGGCAAAGTATATAAACAAACACTTCTCAAAAGAAGACATTTATGCGACCAACAAACATATGAAAAAAAACTCATCATCACTGATCATTAGAGAAATGCAAATCAAAACCACAATGAGATGCCATCTCATGCCAGTCAGAATGGCAATTATTAAAAAGCCAAGAAACAATAGATGCTGGTGAGGGTGTGGAGAAATAGGAAAGCTTTTATGCTGTTGGTGGGAATGTAAATTATTTCAACCATTGTGGAAAACAATGTGGCAATTCCTCAAAGACCTAGAACCAGAAGTAGCATTTGACCCAGCAATCTCATTACTGGGGATATATCCAAAGGAATATTAATTATTCTATTACAAAAACACATGCACACGTATGTTTATTGCGGCACTA
>NW_016870520.1:0-909 GCF_001698545.2 Rhinopithecus bieti | reverse complement strand
CAACAGATAATGATAATACTGGATTTTAAAGATTGCGAAGAGGGTAGATTTTAAGAGTTCTCACCACAAAGAAAATTATACTTAGGTGAAGTAATGCAAATGTCAACTAGCTTGACGTAGCTATTTCACAATCTATACATATTTCAAAGCAACCTGTTGTAGATGGTATATATCATTTAAGTTTGTCAATTAAAATAAGTTTCTGAAATGTTTGGAATTAAACATAAAAACAAACACTTATTACCCTGCAGTTCTGTAGTTTCAATGTAAAGTCTGGACTGAGTGCCTTTGGGTTAACATTCAAGATGGCAGTGGGGCAGTGTCCCTTCTGAGGGTTGTAGGGGAGGACCTGTTTGCTTGTGTTTTTCAGATTCTGAAAGCTCCTGTCATTCCTTATCTCATGGCCTCTTTCTTCATCTTAAAAGCCAGGATTTTGGGGGGTCAGAGCCTTCTCATGTGGCTGTCTGGTTCCTTTCTCTTGCCTCTCTCACACTTAGAAAGACCCTTGGGATTCCACTGGACTCCCCTAGAGATAACCCAGGATAATATCCATGTTTCAGGTCAGCTGATCGGTACCTGTCATTAGCACCTTCCAGTTCATTTCCTCCCTTGCCTTGTCGTCTCACATGTTCACAGGTTCCAGGGATGAGTTCCTGGACATCTTTGGAGGGTACTTATTTTGCCTACCAAATACACCCTTTCTTTAAATGCACCTCATCTTTAAAATAGCATTGTTTTAGGTGGGCACAGTAGCTCATGCCTGCAATCCCGGCGCTTTGGGAGGCAGGGGTGGGAGAATCACCTGAGGCCAGGAGTTTGAGACCACCCTGGCCAATATAGCAAGATCTCGTCTCTACAAAATAATTTTTTAAATGGCACCATTATAAAGAGGGAGGTAGGATGGATTCC
>NW_016870519.1:0-717 GCF_001698545.2 Rhinopithecus bieti | reverse complement strand
CCTTTAAAGTTTGTTTTGTCTGATATAAGAATAGCTACTCCTGCTCACTTTAGGTGTTTATTTACATGGAATATCTTTTCTACCCCTTTACCTTAAGTTTATGTGAGTCCTTATGTGTTAAGTGAGTCTCCTGAAGACAGCAGAAACTTGGTTGGTGAATTCTTATCCATACTGACATTCTATATTTTTTAAGGGGAGCATTTAGGCCATTTACCTTCAATGTTAGTATTGAGTTGTGAGGTACTATTATATTCATCATGTTATTTGTTGCCTGAATACCTTGTTTTTTTTTTTAATGTGTTATTGTTATATAGGTCTTGTGAGATTTATGCTTTAAAGATGTTCCATTTTGGTGTATTTCGAGGATTTGTTTCAAGGTTTAGAGCTCCTTTTATCAGTTCTTGTAGTTCTGGCTCGGTAGTGGTGAATTTTCTCAGCATTTGTTTCTCTGGAAAAGACTGTATTTTTTTTTTTTTTTCATGTATGAATCTTAGTTTTGCTGGACCCAAAATTCTTGGCTGATAATTGTTTTGTTTAAGGAGGCTAAAAATAGGACCCTGAACCCTTCTAGCTTGTAGGGTTTCTGCTGAGAAATCTGTTGTTAATCTGATAGGTTTTCTTTTTATAGGTTACCTGATGCTTTTGCTGCACAACCCTTTAGATTCTTTCATTTGTCTTGACATTAGATAACCTGATGACTTTGTGCCTGGGTGATTT
>NW_016870518.1:0-432 GCF_001698545.2 Rhinopithecus bieti | reverse complement strand
AGAGCTGGATCACACAGATGCAATTCTGTTTGACTCCAAAGAATGTTCTCTTAACTGTTATTTTGAACTACTTCCCGAGGCGAGGCCGGCGCGATGGCTCACGCCTGTAATCCCAGCCCTTTGGGAGGCTGAGGTGGGTAGATCACCTGAGGTCGGCAGTTCAAGACCAGTCTGACCAACATGGAGAAACCCCATCTCTACTAAAAAAAATTAGCTAGGTGTGGTGGCCCACACCTGTAATCCCAGCTACTTAGAAGGCTGAGGCAGGAGAATCGCTTGAACCCGGGAGGCGGAGGTTGCGGTGAGCTGAGATCGCGTCTTTGCACTCCAGCCTGGGCAACAAGAGTGAAACTCTGTCTCAAAAACAAACAAACAAGCAAACAAACAACAACAACAACAACAACAACAAAACCTACTTCCTGGCCGGGCGCT
>NW_016870516.1:0-720 GCF_001698545.2 Rhinopithecus bieti | reverse complement strand
GGGGTGGTGGGTGAGGGGCTGTGGGCACCGCAGGGCCGAATCCCCGGCCCGTCTGCGCTGCTGTAGGGCGGCTGCCCGCGGCACCCGGGACGATCCAGCCTCTGCCTCGCGGGCGTCGAGCCTGAGACAGGAGGGAGCCCTGGGGCTGCACAGGCTTGGCTCAGGGAGGCAGACCCGAGCTGCTGCCTCCATTTTGTTTCCTGCTCAGCTTGGTCGGTGGTGGTGGTGGTGGTGTGGGTTTGGGGTGCGGCCGGGTAGGGGGGTTCACCTGCGGCCGCGTCTGCTCGGGGCCTGAGGCCTCGAAGACCCCAGCCCAAGCCCCCAGGTGAGCCCTGCGGCAGGAGGGGGGTTGCCTTGGCCTCGGGCCGAACCCAGCGGGCTGAGGGCAGGTGCCCAGTGGATGGGGAGCCTGGGCTGTAACCTAAGATGGAGGCCGGTACTGACGCGGGCCCGAGCGGGGCTGGTGGGGCGATCGGACAGGCCTCAGCCGGGCCAGGTACCGCCTGGGTTGGGGTTCGAGACGCGTAGGGTGCGGGAACCGTGTGCGGCTCGAGGCCAGCGCTGTGCCCCGAGGTAGGTGAGGGGATCGGAATGCCACCCACGACGCCCGCAGGCCCCGACACTCCAAGGAGGCGCGCGAGGCCCCTGGGGAGCCCGCCTCAGGCCCCGCCCGGGCAGCCGGGCCGGCCCGTAGGCCCCGGCCGCGAGCGGGCGCGCAGG
>NW_016870515.1:0-706 GCF_001698545.2 Rhinopithecus bieti | reverse complement strand
TGTGAGATGAATTAACACATCATAAAGTGGTTTCTCAGAAGGCTTCTTTCTAGTTTTTATATTTGGATATTTCCCTTTCCACCATAGGCTTCAATGCGCTCCCAAGTATCCCTTGTCAGATACCACAAAAACAGTGAGGCCAAAGTGCTCCCTCAGCAGAAATGCTTAACTCTATTAGATGAAAGTACACTTCACGAAGGTGTTTCTCAGAAAGTTTCTCTTACGATTGTACCTGAAGATATTTCCTTTTTTGCCATTGGACTCTATGCACTCCCAAATATCCCTTTGCAGATTCCACAAAAACAGTGTTAACAAACTGCTCAATGAACAGAAAGGTGTAACTGTGTGAGATGAATTCACCCATCACAAAGAAGTTTCTCAGAAACCTTCTTTCTAGTTGAAACCTGAAGATATTTCCTTTTTCAACACTGGCTTCAATGCGCTCCCAAGTATCTCCTCCCAGATACCACGAAAACAGTGATGCTGAACTGCCCAATGAACAAAATTTAAACTCTATGAGATGTATACACACATCACAAAACCGTTTCTCAAAAAAGTTTCTCTCCAGTTTTTATCTGAACTTATTTCCGTTTTCACTGTAGGCCTCTGGGAGCTCCTGAATATCCCTTTCCAGATTCCATATAAACAGTGCTACCAAACTGCTGAAAGAAACCAAAGGTGTAAATCTGTGTGTTGAAATCATCCA
>NW_016870514.1:0-1563 GCF_001698545.2 Rhinopithecus bieti | reverse complement strand
ATGTTGCAGTCATAGTCTCTGATAAAACAGACTTTAAACTAACAAAGATCACAAGAGACAAAGAAGGCCACTACATAATGGTAAAGGGATCAATTTGACAAGAAGAGCTGACTATCCTAAATATATATGCACCCAATACAGGAGCACCCAGATTTATAAAGCAAGTCCTTAGAAACCTACAATGAGACTTAGACTCCCACACAATAATAATGGGAGACTTTAACACCCCACTGTCATTATTAGACAGTTCGATGAAACAGAAGGTTAACAAGGATATCCAGGGCTTGAACTCAGTTCTGGACTAAGTGGACCTGATAGTCATCTACAGAACTCTCCACCCCAAATTAACAGAATATACATTCTTCTCAGCACCACATCACACTTATTCTAAAATTGATCACATAATTGGTAGCAAAACACTCCTCAGCAAATGTGAAAGAACAGAAATCACAACAATCTGTCTCTCAGACCACAGTGCAATCAAATTAGAGCTCAGGAATAATAAACTCACTCAAAACTACACAACTACCTGGAAACTGAGCAACCTGCTCTTGAATGACTACTGGGTAAACAACAAAATGAAGGCAGAAATAAAGATGTTCTTTGAAACCAATGAGAACAAAGACACAACATACAGAATCTCTGGGACACATTTAAAGTAGTGTGTAGAGGGAAAATTACAGCACTAAATGCCCACAAAAGAAAGCAGGAAAGATCTAAAATTGACACCTTGACATCACAATTAAAAGAACCAGAGAAGCAGGAGCAAACAAATTCAAAAGCTAGCAGAAGACAGGAAATAACTAAGATCAGAGCAGAACTGAAGGAGATAGAGATACAAAAAACCCTTCAAAAAATCGATGAATCCAGAAGCTGGTTTTTTGAAAAGTTCAACAAAATAGATAGACTGCTAGCAAGACTAATAAAGAAGAAAAGAGGAAACAATCAAATAGATGCAATAAAAAATGATAAAGGGGATATCACCACCTATTCCACAGAAATACAAACTACCATCAGAGAATACTATAAACATCTCTATGCAAATGAACTAGAAAATCTAGAAGAAATGGATAAATTCCTGGACCCTCCCAAGACTAAACCAGGAAGAAGTTGAATCTCTGAATAGGCCAATAATGGGCTCTGAAATTGACACAATAATTAACAGTCTACCAACCAGAAAAAGTCCAGGACCAGACGGATTCACAACTGAATTCTACCAGAGGTACAAAGAGGAGCTGATACCATTCCTTCTGAAACTATTTCGATCAATAGAAAAAGGGAATCCTCCCTAACTCATTTTATGAGGCTAGCATCATCCTGATACCAAAGCCTGGTAGAGACACAACAAAAAAAAAGAGAATTTTAGGCCAATATTCCCAATGAACATCAATGCAAAAATCCTCAATATAATACTGGCAAACCAAATCCAGTAGCACATTAAAAAGCTTATCTACCACAATCAAGTTGGTTCATCCTTGGGATGCAAGACTAGTTCAATATACACAAATCAATAAATGTAGCCCATCACATAAACAGAACCAATGACAAAAACCACATGATATC
>NW_016870513.1:0-1558 GCF_001698545.2 Rhinopithecus bieti | reverse complement strand
TAGAAATTTTTTGCAGAGACTTTTATTGAATTTGGATCTTATGAGAAAAATGTGCTGCTTTTGGTGCTAGAGACTTTGAATTTTATTGTTTTTTTCCAAGAACTGGCATTTGGTTCCATTAATTTTCCCTTCCCCTTTCCCCTTTCGAGTCTCACTCTGTTGCCCAGGCTGGAGTGCAGTGGCACTGTGTCGGCTCACTGCAACCTGCGTCTCCTACGTTCAAGCAGTTCTCCTGCCTCAGCCTCCTGAGTAGCTGGGACTATGGGCGCCCACCACCACACCCAGCTAATTTTATATTTTAGTAGAGACGGGGTTTCACCATGTTGGCCAGGCTGGTCTCGAACTCCTGACCTCAGGTGATCTGCCCACCTCGGTGTCCCAAAGTGCTGGGATTACAGGCGTGAGCCACCGTGCCCTGCCTCCATTGATTTTCTCTATTGTTTTTGCTTTCAATTTCATTGATTTCTGCTCTTACATTTTTATTTTTTTATTGATTTTGAGAGAGGGTCTGACTGCCACCCAGGCTGGTGTGCAGTGACATGATCTTGGTTCACTGCAACCTCTGCCTCCCAGGCTCAAGTGATTCCCCCTTACTCAGCCTCGCAGGTAGCTAGGCTACAGGCACATGCCACCACACCTGGTTGATTTTTTTTTCTTTTTTTTTCTTTTTTTTTTTTTGAGACGAAGTCTCTCTCTGCCTCCCAGGCTGGAGTGCAGTGGCCCAATCTTAGCTCACTGCAACCTCTGCCTCCCAGGCTCAAGCAATTCTCGCACCTCAGCCTCTCGAGTAGCTGGGACTACAGGCATGTGCCACCATACTCGGCTTTTTTTTTATTTTTTCTTTTTTTTTTTGAGGCGGAGTCTCATTGTTGTCGCCCGGGCTGGAGTGCAACGGCGTGATCTCAGCTCACTGCAACCTTTGCCTCCCAGGTTCCAGCAATTCTCCTGCCTCAGCCTCCTACGTAGTTGAGATTATAGGCGTCAATTTTTTGTGTTTTAGTAGAGGCGGGGTTTCACCATGTTGGCCAGGCTGGTCTCCAACGTCTGATTCGCCCACACTGGCCTCCCAAAGTGCTGAGATTACAGGTGTGCGCCACGGCGCCCGGCCTGGCCGCCCTTATCTTTATTATTTCATTCCTTCAGGTGTAATTTTAGACTTTCCTAAATTGGAAATTCAGAGAATTGATTTGAGACCTTTCTTTTCTCATGTAAGCATTTTAATGCCATCAATTTTCTTCTGATCACTACTCTAGCTGTCTCCCATAAATTTTGATTTGTTGTATTTTCATTTTTTTCAAGTCACAATAGTTCTTTAATTTCC
Source organism: Rhinopithecus bieti (assembly GCF_001698545.2). NCBI lineage: Eukaryota > Metazoa > Chordata > Mammalia > Primates > Cercopithecidae > Rhinopithecus > Rhinopithecus bieti. Next base: position 237 of record NW_016870513.1, on the reverse strand, counting down.
CTTGTGATTTTCTCTTTGGCTCATGGGTTAAAGTGTTTTGTGGCTGGGCGGGGTGGCTCATGCCTGTAATCCTAGCACTTCGGGAGGCCGAGGTGGGTGGATCACCTGAGGTCAAGAATTCGAGACCAGCCTGGCCAACATGGTGAAACCTCACCTCTACTAAAAATACAAAAACTAGGCGGACGTGGTGGCGGGCGCCTATAATTCCAGCTACTGGGGAGGCTGAGGCAGGAGAAT
>NW_016870512.1:6024-7292 GCF_001698545.2 Rhinopithecus bieti | reverse complement strand
TGTCCAAATAGATATTGTAAGCCAAGAAAAGCCTATCTTGAGATTTTAACTCCCAGGATAGGTTTTCTACCTAATCAAAAAAACCTAATAACTATTCAATCTCTTCTTAAATGGTTTGGTATTCTGTGCAAACAGTTTTACCCTTTTAGCTAATTTTCTAGGTGTTAAATTAAGAAAATTCTCTCAGATGCTTGTTCATCATGTACTAGGATCCCCGATGTGTTCAGAGTTGTCCAACTTTCAAAGGGCTTTGCATTCAGAGTACCTAATCTAAACCCTGATATCATTCTTTTATAACAGAAAACCCCGGATTAGACTGGGACAGTGTCTGTCGTGTTCATCACGCATCTCCCTCAGTATTTGTAGAATGAATGAATGAATGAATGAATGAATGAATGAAGGGACAGTGGCAAACTGTAGTCCTACCACCACACTTTTGGTAGTGAGGAGAACTGCTGTAACTTGGAAAACCGGAGGGGGAAAAGGTGGTTAAAACAATCATACCGCAAACTGGGCTGCTATCAAGAGAAACCAGTACTCTATTATCTAGGTACATGCCAAGGTTACCCACTGCTTGACTCTCATTATTAGTCTTCTTTGATGTTCTCCGGTACTTGATGTCTTTCATAACTAATCAATGTATTAATGTATCCAATCATTTACTTGATAATTTTGTTGAAAACAAAAGCAGTTGCATACCAGCTATCAAGCTGGAAGCTGGAGATACAGCCGCAGACAAGGCAGATATGGTCCCAGCCCTTAGGAGCTCCCAGAGTAGCAGGAGGTTTCCCCTTCCAGTGTTTTCTCTCTGCTTTTCTTCAAAAGGAAAAGGCTGATGTGTATAATATACCATATCTCTTTGAAGTTCTCTGATTATGGAACCAGTTCTTCATCCATGACTTTACAAATTGAAAATCCAGGCTTTTGCTGTGTTGCCGTGTCCTTATTTTGTTTTGATGTCCCTGTTTTCTCTAGATACAATTAGAAATGTCTAAGAAGACACATTTGGTTAGTATGGGAGCCCCACAAAGCTGTTTTTGTAAACATAAAATCAGTATTAAATATCAGGTATGAAATACAGATGGAATGAATCATTTCTTCATAAAGGAGAATTTAAAGTAAAATTCAAGAAGGTGAATTATTTTCCATTTACATTACCGACAGATGCAGAAACTTTAATCGTCATTCGCTAAGAGGGATATGGCAGATAATACACAATAGATGTCGTAGGAACATTCACTCACATTCTTTTTTTTTTTTTTTTTTTT
>NW_016870512.1:0-3131 GCF_001698545.2 Rhinopithecus bieti | reverse complement strand
TTTTTTGGAGACAGGGTCACACTCTGTCACCCAGGCTGGAGTGCAGTGGCACAGTCATGGCTCACTGCAACTTCGACATCCCTGGGCTCAGGTGATCCTCCTTCCCACCTCAGCCTCCCAAGTAGCTGGGACTACAGGCACGTGCCACAGCACCCCACTAATTTTTGTATTTTCTGTAGAAACAGGGTTTCACCACATTGCCCAAGCTGGTCTCAAATTCCTGGGCTGAAGTGATCCACCCACCTTGGCCTGACAAAGTGCTGGAATTACAGATGTGAGCCACCATGCCCATGCCCTCTTTTTAAAATATAAAAATCTCCCATAATGTGAAAGTTGTCAGTCTATACGCTGGGAATAAGATTTTCAACAGATAGGTGAGAATGCGGATTAAAACATAAGGAACTTTGCGAGTAGAAAATACGGGCACCAGGACGTGGAAGGAGAGGGCAGATGCCCATTTATATCTCCTTTGTTTGGCGTTGGACAAATCCAGGTCTTAAAATAGGAAGTATTTATTTTCCATACTTCTTGACTCTTTCATATCCCAAAAGACGCATATTTCCCAAATCATATAACCCAAAGTCATGCTATCAAAATGATATAAATCGTCCATGTTATAGGTTAAATAGCTATATATGTATATGCTGGTCTGAGACATGTATATGACTATTGTATCTGTGGAAATTTGAGTTGGGGTTCTGGACCATTTATTTGCAAATGATTTTTGGTTAGAGAACTCTTTGTAAGTTGGGGATTGCTTTTACTTATTTTATGAGTAAAGATGTCAAAAGGATGACTGCTAAATTTGCACTGTGCTAATTCACTATTTAGTGAGAAGAAATATTAGACTAGGTATAAAAAGTAAAACTGCCTCTCCAAAGAGTCAAGGCTGATGAAAAACAGTCATACAAGCACAATGCCGCTCTTTGGAAACATTTTTTCCTTCCCAATGTTCCCTCGGATTTTCTCTTCTGCATTTAAAACACTTGGGGTGGTTCAAGTTTCTAGGCTACTGATTGTAACAGCAAATCAGTAGCAATTGGAAGCAGTGGGATGCTGGGAGAAATAATAGAGGTAGCTGCTACCCAAGTTATCCTGGAGGATTTTCCGTGGCAATGAAATCAGGCAGTAGAAGCTTGGCTAACTGAGTGTACGCAAACAGTTCTACTGAGAATGGTGTTGTCTTTTCAATCCGTTTATCTGTGATGGTGATAGTGGGAAATAGGGGAATTTTTTGGCAGAAAATTTTATCCAAGGTTTAAGGAAGGTTGTTTGGTTAAAAGAGGATATTGTTAACAGTGAAGTCAAACTTTCCATTAATTGTTTGCTGTAACCGCAAATTGAACATAGCATTTCACCGACAACAAGTAAAGTGAATTTTACAGATTAATTTATGTGCTTCTTTTAAAATATATAAGATTTCTAAATTGCTTTTATTTCAGAGGTATGGGAGGTTCACTTTCTCTTTGAAAGTGTACATTATTTTTCTAGTGTCTTACATCTGCCTACAAAGATGTTATTGTACATGAAAGCACAGTAACTATTTGATGAGAATTTGTCAGCATCAGTAAATTAAAGACCCTCAAATGATTTCTACTAATTATAGTTGAATTCCATACATTTAATGATATTTTAAAACACACGAGTTATTTCATAACTCCCAACATCACAAGGATAAATTTTATTCTACAAACAAAATATTGTACTAAACGAAATAGTTCATTTAGGCAAAGAAAGGAGCACAGAAAATTAGTGGAACTCTCTGCTGTAAGTAATGTAGACATTATGTGATGTATTGATTCTCCATGAATATCGTCATGTTACGTTTTAAAAAGGTTGTCAAACAAATGGCATTTAAAAGTTCCAAGTCCTCTTTTAAATGCTTCAGAATCTATTATTTAATGATGATCTTGAATCTCAAAACTGATCTTTTGAAAGATTCTATTTGCCCCATGTGTTAATATGATTTCCCTATCACATGATATGATTATCTATCAATACTTAAAACAAGCAGCCAAGTAAAAAATCAGTTCATATCATTTAATGAATTCTATGAGTCAGGATCTGGGTAGGCAAGCTATTTTCGGGTTTGGGAAGTTCCAAAGCTTAAAATCTTATATTGATTTTACAGTGAAGAAGAAATAGTCTTAGCTACTTTTGAGGTTTCAAACATTGACTGCTCCAGGAATATTTCCTTGCTTTCTCAGGTACCAGGCAGTTTTCCAGGAGCAAGCATTCAGCCATTCAGGGAACTGTAACCTGTAGTTTCCACTTTTCTAGCAATCACACTTAAAACCATGAGAACAGGCTGTAGGAGCTAAGGAGCTCAGCTTCTCCGGGCAAGCAGATCCTTTCAGCTTTCACCTGTGCGTTTGTTAGTGTTCACTTCCGTGCTCAAGGAGTTTCTTGTTGCCTCTGAAGTCTAAGAGACGGAACAAAGGGAGAAGAGTGCAAAAGTCTAACTCATGTTCATGGACTTATCTCTCCAATAAAGAGCCTGTTTTATCTTCTTTTATTTATTTATTTTTTCCTAACGAAGCCATTAGCCTCAAACAAGGATATGTAATCTTATCATAGTGAAACCGGGGTCATTCCATAGGCTGGCTGACTGAGAGCTCCATGGCATTGTGATGTATGGCCACTGTACAACAACGCCTTTGCCACAACACATCTGCCTTTTAACTACACTTTAAATCTCATTTGAAGAGGTTTTATCATTATGGAAATTGCTCTGTAAATGTGCCCAGGATGAGACCCAATAAAATTTGCTGAGAAGAATTGAAGACAGAGGAGATGAATCGGAGGGTAAAACATTACCATCAGGAAGAATTTTCTTGGCTGTAGGCAAAACAGCCCATGCAATAACAGAAAATCTTCATTGACTCAGAGGCGTATTTTCCCTAGATTATTAAGGGGCACTCTTGCCTGTAGCACTATCACTTCTTTGATAAGCTGAAGGAAGCGTTCTGCTCTCCAGCTCAGCAGGCCTTTTCTCCCCAACCTCAGAGCCATCATTTGAATTTATAGTTGCCGAAATGAATAATACAATATTGCCCTTGTGTTCCTGACTTCATGCATGCATGCAGAGCAGGGTTAAGGTTCTTTAAATGAAAGATTGCCTTCTATTCATG
>NW_016870511.1:6409-8296 GCF_001698545.2 Rhinopithecus bieti | reverse complement strand
ATATATATATATATATGTATATGAATAAAGTAGAAAGGAACTAATTAAGGAACCATTGAGGGACAAAGAGATAGCTGGGCCATGAGGAATACTCCTTTTAAAATGTTTCCCTAGAATTGCTACAGTCTAGGTAATCTAGCAGTTGCTTTCTGAATGGTGTGAGATATCACCTCTTCATGTGAACTGCATGTGTAATTTACCCAGTGCCTTTTTTCTTCTTACTTTTGTGAGTGTTCTTATAATGTAACCTAATCTCCTTAGGTAATGTGTGGATTTTAATACTTTTAGGCTTAAACTCCAAATTGGGATAATAACCTAAAACAAAACTGATCGTTAAACAGATAAAAGTAAATTTCCCTCCACATTGCATGCAAATAGCTAGATTCATCTGAAACCATTTTGAAGGTTAAGTTTAAGAAGATTTTACTTAAAATATAGGTCAAGTGACAATGGCAAGATTCAATTTGTGTCTCCTGTAAAACACATCTTAGAAATGGGCAGTCATTCTCCAGGGTGAGAGGAACTTAGGACAGGATTTTCACCAAGTTAGAAGTTATATATTTGGGTTGGTATGACTTTCAATATGATACATCGTATAAATAATATATATTCATTGAATACTTTGAGGAAGCATTTCAGAAATACAGAATCTCTTTTTAGAGAGGTTGAAAATGCATGAAGACATTAACAACATATATTGTGAATATTTGTATTATTCTGATTTAAATTGAGATTAGGATAGATTAGAAGACTTTCTAAAATTCCTTCAGGGGACCAAGAAGACACTTACAAAATAATAATAATAATAATAAATCATCCTTTTAATAGCCTAAATGGCAGCATTACAGACATATGATATTTGACATCTAAATTTATTCTATGTGTACTAAAGTAGAACAAAACCTGTGATTTTTCAATACAAGTCTGAGATTGAATGTAGGCTATATAGATTCTTCAACTTATAATTGATTTGCAAAAGGTTTTACTTTCAATTGAGACACAAGCAGTTCAATTTAACCAATTCCAGGCTTAGGCTGTTGATCACATCAAAATAATATTGACACCATGGATATGGCTCATTATAATGATTACAATACTTTGAATAGGAAGAGCACATATTATTTGCATTATCTGTTAGGATTTAATCTTTCCACCATGGGTCAAAACTAAGATTTTAATAAGTATTTTGTTGTATATATATATTTGAATAATACATCGAGGATCAGCATCTTTACTGCTGAAAACTTTAGAGTGGTAGGGACATGTACATATGTTTATGCTGACCTATTATTTATTGGAGATAATACAACATAAATGATATAATCCATCATATGAGAAGGTTTCAAAGTCAAATATTTTAAGGGCAGAAGAGAGACTAAGGCAGCAGTATAGAATAGGAATAGAGAAGTGGTTAAACAATCAGAAGTCTTGTCATGTCTTATGTTAGTTCTCAGCCCAAAGTTCACTCAACCAAAACACATTATTGTTTTTTCCCTCACAAGTTGTTGATCTAAGCAACTAAATTCTTCACAAGCGTTACCTGAATAAAAAGGATCAAGGACTTAAATAAATGTTTTACAAAAGTAAGCATTTATTCAAAATGTCTAGACTATAGCTGTTTCTTTCAATAAATTGAACTGAAATTTTTTTATTTATCTTGTAATTAGACTATGAGCAACAAGGAATTGTAAAATAAACAGCTTTGTAAATGTTTTTTACTGCATATTTATCTCTTTTTTTAAAAAAATAAATATATTTAGGGTTTTCACAAATATCTGAATTCCACAAACTTCTATAAATTTGATAAAGCAAAAGTGCAATATTTATAATTGAAAAAGTAAAATTCTTTAACAACTTTAAAAATCCAATACATTGAATTATCAACCA
>NW_016870511.1:0-4116 GCF_001698545.2 Rhinopithecus bieti | reverse complement strand
AAAAAAAAAATCACTGGCGTATACATAGACACAGACACACACACACACAGACATATACAAATATATGTGTACTATTCAATATCTATCTATTATTTATAAATATGTATTTAATATTTATATTTCTCCTTATCTTCCACTCCATTGTAGGAGTCAGGAAGGTGTCTGTAACACAAAGCAAAGGAGCATTGAAATGATTCTACCTGCTTTGCTCTCTAAGAGCAGATTAATCCACCACATGAATAAAATTAGCCATAAATTCAATAAAAATAAATTTAACATGCATTCTCTCTCAAATTTAGTATACAAACCAGTTGGCAAGAATGGAAACTAAGCCACTCTGGAGAGAAAAATCAATAACAAATCAGTGTTAAGAGATTAGTAGCAGGTGTTATGTTTCTTAACACCTGTTTGAGACTGCTAATCTGTTACACACATATGACCATATCTAAAAATGAATTGACTACCATATTCAATTATAATTGTTGTAAAACTAGACAGGCCAATTGCAAAACAAAGTATATAAAAGCGAGGTGATATGTTTCACTGGTTATGCCCTGAAGCATATGAATATTTTCTTAAACTTACCAAATAATGAATGAAACAAGGGTTTTAAATGTACCCATGAAATCAAAATATATATGAAGAATATTCCATTGTTCTAGATGAATAAGGTTGAGCTAGAAGCTAGGATTGTACCAAGGACTTCTGAAAAACAGATGTACAATGCAAATGCCTGAAAGACTGCAAATCCACATGAGTTGAATCAGGTTAACACATTATGGGCCCCTTAACACTTATTTTTGCATATGTAGTGTATGGAACTTACACATGAAAGACACATTGTAATCTCTCACACCTAAAATATGAGTCATGTGTTATTTTATTAAGAGAATGTGTTATGGCCATTGAATTCATGACTAGAAGAGTATTGCATGAACTCTTCCATAAGAAACCTTTGTTTGATGTAAGCTATAAACCAACAGCCTGGTAGGTAAACATTTTGAAGTGTTTGTCTATACACTGCTCAGCCAATACAGCAGTAGTCAAATACAAATAATGATGAATTTTGTTTTTATTTTCTCATAGATATGAGCACTGCTATATTATTTTATTATTTATATTATATAATGAGCACTTTATGCAAATTGAGATTTATCATTGACGTGACTTAGAATAGTATATATTCACATACTAAGAGAAGGGGAGATAAAAATAATGTTTTAATATTATATAATTTGCTATACTTTAATAAGGTTTAAAAAAGTACGTTAATTTACTGCCAAGCTCATAAAATTTATGATTTAAAATTATTTGAAAGCCATATGTTTTCCCTCTTCTACATTTCAAACACCCAGAATATGATACTTATTGAGAAAGGAAGTGATGCCTTTGAAAGCAAAAACTCACTATTTTTCATGCTAAATAAAAACATTGGATTTCTGTGAACATGTTGCTTAAATTTTATGCTTCACTTCGATTTCATTATTAAAAAATTTAAGACTTCTCCTCATTTCCTAAGGGAAGGAAATATTTTCCAAAAATTATCTTTGAAGGAGTGCCTTGGTTTCAGAAATTTATTGTTACTTCCTCTGCAGATTATCTAGACACCCGTTTTTTTTTTTTTTTGCTTTGAAAATGTATAATGATCATTTAAAATACCAGCTAATTTTGATATATGATATTCATTTAAAGAATCAAAATATTTTGTCTAATTTTCTCCTACTTTTTGTTAGAATAAAGTAGAATATATCTGATTAATGTGTTACAGAACTGTGATCACACTCTTTAAGTCCTTTCTGTATGACAATTGGTTAAGAGCTTTGTCTATGTTCAAAGTTCTGAATACATTCCCAGGCATTTCATGTGGTTGGAAAATGTTTTCTATAAAAATGAGTAAGAAAAGTAAATTCATCATTTTAAATTTGATTTTAATGTGCTCCCATAAGCCTCCATTCTATTTTCAGGATAGTATAAAATGCAAGTAATTAAACAGTAGCACACTCTGTAATGGAAAACTTTCCATTAGAAAATGAAGATTAATCCTGAGGCTTGATATAAAAGGAAAAACTTAAAATTATGTTTAAATTCATTTGTACTGATATCTACCCTTTCCATACACCCAGTACTTACACTGATACTCGAAAAACTTTTAAAGGACATTAAACAGGGTCAGTTATGCGATGCGTCCTTTACAGTTCATTTATGTTTCATCCATTACAATGGAAATTAAAATTATGTAGTGAATTACATTTTGATTACTCCAATAACATTGTCACTGATGTTAAAATATACACAAGCAAAAGATTCAATAAAAGAAAATATCAGCTAATGAGCTATGGATAATTGAATATTTAAACAATGTTACATTTAAAAAATCACAATTCTTTTAAAATGTAACATATTCAGAATATACTATGTGAACCTAGTACATTATTATTATTTAAATAATCGAGTCCTGAGTACTCCTACTCCGTTTTACGTTAGTGAATAATCTTGATAGATATAGGGAAATATCTGCATGATAAATTGGTCAAATACATATCACAAATACACTTTATGAGTTAATATTATAATTTAAATATATTATAAATATTTGATATTGTCTTCCTAAATATTCATTTTAATTAGTGAATATCAGAGCTCAATTTATGAGTTTATAAAATATAATGCTCCCCTGAGAACACAATATAACTTGTGATACCATATTACAGTTTCAGTTTGACATTGTGAATGGAAAGTTTTATAATTTTACTTATGAGATTATTCCTAAACATGCCACATAGTATTTTATCACTTTTGGATAACTTATTATTCAATAGTCAATATGCAGAATGATTATAATATTTAATAATTTAAATAATTAAGGCTTTGGTTTTATATTTGTTTCACTGATTGACTTGTAAGTTTACTGGAATAACACATACCACACAATTTTTCTTTGTTTCATTTGCTAGCATCTTCTTTGTAAGGACCGATTATAAGTGTTCCATATATTTCAAGATATAACAAATACAATTCTTTCATTTTAAAGGTAATAAAACTGATGCTTAGGAAGTTTAAGAGCTATTAGTATAGATCACAAAGCCTGTTAGTGGTAGAGCTAGAAATACTTGCAAACTCAATGTATTTTCAGCACTCTCACTTTTAAATTCAACATAGAACACTTTAGGAAAGGAAGAATTAAAATGCTAACAAAATCAAAAACAAATGAATATGATTCACAGAGAGGGCAAGATGATGAATAAGAATTAAAATAGAAGTATTTATGAAAATTTAGTTTAGTATTGCTAAAATATCTGACTTGATAAAGAGATCTATTTAAATACCCACTATCTCTACTTGCCACTGACTCCTTAGGTCAAAGTCCTTTGGGAATATGAAATCCTCCTTAGGCCAAGGCCCTCGGCTATGCTTTAATTTTCCCACTCAGTTGTAAGCATTTCAATATTCAGTTTATATTTATTTCAATTCTAATTATTTCTAAATAACTCTCAGGCAATTCTGTGGTTCACAAGTGTATACAGTCCAGGAAGAGGTAAGTAAGAAAGCATAGTTACCTTGAGGGCACTATCTGAGTCTGCCTAAACATATTTTGGGCAAACTGGAGTTGCCAAAGTGAAACTAAAGTAGCATTCTTGCCCCACCCCACCCCCGCCTTTTTTTTTCCTGCAAATGTATAATTCTTTCCTCCTTTGAACTGAAGCCTCGATTCACCCCTCACGCCAATCAAGTCCTTCTCCTATCATTCCTGTATGATCAGCCAGGTTACAAAACTTTAAAGTGGAAGGAGGGCTTTCTTATAAAACAATGATAAATTAACTGTCTTTATATTATAGTTAAATTAACTGGACTCTGTCCTTGCCTCTTTGTTCCAGAATAAGGGCATGTATGAGATAGCCTTTGGGACAGAACTCCATTCTGGAGATAATAGTACTATCAAAACAACTCCCAAAAGATACCACTGTCTGTTGCTGAATTATAACGTCTCTGAAGCATAATATCTCCTAGGATCAAGTAATCCTCTCACTTCAACCTCTCAGTTAGCTGGGAATACAGGCACCTGCCACCATTCTGGACTGGCTTGCTTTCTCTCTTTCTTTCTCTCCTTCCTTTCTC
>NW_016870510.1:0-431 GCF_001698545.2 Rhinopithecus bieti | reverse complement strand
CAGGAATTATTGTGGTTGCACACATCTTTCCTCCAGTTTGTGAAGTAAAATCAGAAGTTTATTTTGTAGGAAATTCTATTTAACTTTTTTCTGAATTATGCTTAAAGAGTTGCGCTAAACTTGTCACATTTTATAATTTCTTAATAGTCTGGTTTCAATAACTAATCAATACAAATCCTCATTCTATATGCTCTCATTTAAATTTCTTATATGCACACAAGAATTGACTTTTTTTCACTTAAGTTTCCAATCAAAAATTTATCACATCAAATACTTACAGGATTTCCCTGTCATTCAAGTCAATTTAAGTACCCAAGTTAAGAAATAATGCATGGAAATATTAGAAAATATTCAAAGATAACTATTCTGTACATGCAATTAATTCTGAATATATGTGTTTAAAAGCAATGCCAGGCAACTGAAACTTTTAA
>NW_016870509.1:0-720 GCF_001698545.2 Rhinopithecus bieti | reverse complement strand
ATTAAATTCTTAAAGTTGTAGTGCGCCATGGCAGCCTTTACATAAAACAGCACTTTAAATGTATAATGTGGAGATGGCCTTTTTTATGTTTCACTTTTTATCTTTGACCTATTGCTTAGAAAACCAACAAAATGAACTGCATAAATTTGGTTTAGTTTCTGCAATATCCTGAACCAGATACAGCCACAAAATATTAGGAAAGAGCAGTGACATCAGCATCCTTTTGAAGCTATTGCTAACTTGGGGTGGGTAATGAAGGCCAAGAAGGATTTTATAGTTCATAAAATGCACTTTTAAACAGGCAACTTCTAAGCTTAAAAAGATCCCAATTAGCATGTATCATGAATGATTACATTGTATTAATTCTTAGAGTTGGCTGGGTTCTAGTGCATAAGATAGGATATGCTCATGTATGCCACTTAATTTCAGTGTGGTCATGATGAAAATTCTTCACATTTATCCCAAGGGTATTGAGCTTAACATATGGTAAAATGGATAGTAACTACTAGAACAGTGGAATTATAAAATAATCACAACAGAAAATGGAGTATCACACCTCTCCCTCTCCATGTGAATGTGAATAAATATTTTCATTTTGAGAATAAGGAGAAAAAACTTAAAATTTTATAGCTTAGTGTGAAATTTCAAGGATAAGTTATCTGAATTAAGAGAAGATTATGAAAACTATATGAAAGGCTCAATTCCTTTATTAGTAATAAA
>NW_016870508.1:0-910 GCF_001698545.2 Rhinopithecus bieti | reverse complement strand
CCTTAGGCTTAATACCTGGGTGATGAAATAATCTGTAAAACAAACCCCCAGGACACAAGTTTACCTATGTAACAAACCTGCACATGTACCCCTAAACTTTAAATAAAAGTTTAAAGAAATTCTCACTCCTTCAGGGATTATGTAAAGAGTTTTTGGCATTCACTTAAGAAATCAACAGTATATCTGGTTATAAACCAAGTGAAAGAAGTTGTAAAATAAGTTGATGATGGGATTCCATTGTATCAGGAGAATACCACCAATGCTTGTTACAAATGCCTTTATGCAGCCATGATGCAAAATGAAATCAATAAACTATCAATTATTGCAAAGTTAAAAATAGTATACTTTTTTGATCAATTGCTGACAAAAAAGAAAACTCTGTAAAATATTTCAATAAGTTTATTCTGAGCCAGTGTGTCACCATGGCCCAGGGAACAGCCTCAGGACGTCCTGAGAAAGTACACCTGAGGCAGTCAGGTTATGGTTTTGGTTTTATATATTTTAGAGAGACAGAGGTTACAGGCAAAGACATAAGGTATACATTGGTTTAGCCCAGAAAGGCAGGACATCTCAAACTGAGGGGGGCAGCTTACAGGTCATAAATGGATTCAAAGATTTTCTGATTGGCAGTTGGTTGAAAGAGTTAAGCTAAAGAGTTGACATCAGTAGAAAAATAAAATGATTGAGTTAAGCTAAAGAGTTGACATCAGTAGAAAAATAAAATGATTGAGTTAAGATAAGGGGAGTTGTGGAAACCAAGGTTCTTATTATGTATATGAAGCCCCCAGGTAGCAGGCTTCAGAGGGAATAGATGATAAATATCTCTTTTCATACCTTAAAAGGTGTCAGACTCCTAATCTTTCCTAGATTCAGGAAAGGCCTAGCTGTATTAATGGGGAGTCTCTACACA
>NW_016870507.1:0-1104 GCF_001698545.2 Rhinopithecus bieti | reverse complement strand
ATAAAACCAAAAGAAGCTTTCTGAGAAACTGCTTTGTGATGTGTGAAATCATCTCACAAACTTGCATTGTTCTTTTCATTGAGCAGTTTACCAACACTTTTTTATTGGGATCTGCAATGGAATATTTGGGAGCTCTTTGAAGCGTATGGTGACAAAGGGAATATCCTCAGATAAAAACTAGAAAGAAACCCTGTGTGAAACTTCTTTTAATGTGTGAATTCATCTCACAGAGATACACCTGTCATTTCAAGGAGCAGTTTGCTAACACTGTTTTCGTGGCATCTGTAAGAGGAAATTTGGGAGAGTATTATGCCTATTGTGAAAACGGAAATATCCTCCTATGAACACTAGAAAGAAGCTTTCTGAGAAACTGCTTTGTGATGTGTGAAAGCATCTCAAAGTGTTACAGCATTGTTTCCATCGAGCAGTTTGCTAACACTGTTTTCCTGGAATCCTCAGTAGGATACTGGGAGCGCATTGAAGCCTACGGTGACAAAGGAAATATCCTCAGATAACAACTAGAAAGAAGTTTTCTGAGAAACTACTTTGTGATGTGTGAAATCATCTCACAAAGTTACAGGATTCTCTTCATGGAGCAGTTTGGTAGAACGGCTTTTGGGGAATCTGAGAAGGGATATTTTGGATCACAATGAAGCCTATGGTGACAGGGAAATATCGTCCGATAAATGAAAGAAACTTTCTGAGAAACTTCTTTGTGATGTGTGAAATCATCTCCCAGAGTTACATGTTTCTGTTTATGGAGCAGTGTGCTAACGTTGTTTTCATGGAATCTGCAAAGGGATATTTGAGAGTGCATTGAGGCCTATGGAGACAAAGGAAATATCATCAGATAAAAACTAGAAAGAAACTTTCTGGGGAACTCCTTTGTTGTGTGTGAATTCATTGCACACAGTTACACCATTCTTTTCATTGAACAGTTTGCTAACACGTTTTTCTTGGAATCTGCAATGGGATATTCAGGATCACTTGAGGACTATGGTGAAAAAGGAAATATTCTCAGAATAATACTAGAAAGAAGCTTTCTGAGAAACAGCTTTGTGATGTGTGAATTCATCTCACTGACTTAGATGATTATTTTCATGG
>NW_016870505.1:0-289 GCF_001698545.2 Rhinopithecus bieti | reverse complement strand
TCTCCAGTCTCATAGAGACCTCCCTGACCAGGGTCCACTGGTCTCTCTCTAGCCCCTGTTCTATTTCACTTCCAACAGAGGGAGCATAACTCCCTCATCCTAATTGTTGATCATAACCTACCACCCCCTACACACACCGTGTAAGGAATGGACTGTGCAGTTCCATAATCACCAGCCACATGTGCCACGGGACACTTGAAATGGGGTCAGTCCAAAGTGACTCCTGGGCTAAGTGTAAAAAATACACAGGGAATTTCAAAGATTTACAAAACCAAAAAAAAAAAAAAAA
>NW_016870504.1:0-362 GCF_001698545.2 Rhinopithecus bieti | reverse complement strand
TGGAACGAGCTGGGGAGGCCTCCCCTGCCCTGCACCCTTGGGGCTCCCGCGGCCTTGCACGGGCTGCTCCTCACAGGGCTGTGCTGGGACAGGAACCCTGCAGGCTGGAGTGAGGGCCCAATGCCACCTGGTGACTTGGAGCCTTGCGAGGGGCGATGGAACGGTCACTATTCATTCTAGTTCGGTGCTCTGGGACTCAGCAGGGGTGGGTGTGGGCCCGGTGTCTCACCTCCATCCTCCTCACCCAGGTTCTGACATCTCATGCCTGGGCGTCTTCCCCTTTAACTGTAACCCACACTGATTGGCCCCCTCTCTTCCCTTTCACAGAAACAGTTGTGCTCTTTCGAGATCTATGAAGTTCC
>NW_016870503.1:0-706 GCF_001698545.2 Rhinopithecus bieti | reverse complement strand
ATGTCATGAATATCATAGTGTGTAAACACTGTGCATAATTACAAATATCAGAGAGATATGTCGTGAATATCACAGTGTGTAAATGCTGCACATAATTACAAATATCAGAGCGATACATCACCAGTATCACAGTGTGTAAACACTGCACATAATTACAAATATCAGAGTGATATATCACCAGTATCACAGTGTGTAAACACTGTGAATAATTACAAATATCGCGCCCAGCCGAGATCCAATTTTATTATTTTACAGTTCCACATATGAGTGCTCAGTTGTCCCAAGATAATTTCTTAATTATATTGTCTTTACCCACTAATTTAAAACGTTATCTTATTAAAGGCTTCTACCTTTTATAGCAGCCAAGAAAAATGTTCCCTATTGACATATTTAATAAATAATTTAAACTCTGAATGTCAGGCTGGGTGTGGTGGCTCACGCTTGTAATCCCAGCACTTTGGGAGGCCAAGGTGGGCAGATCACGAGGTCAGGAGTTCGAGACCAGTCTGGCCAACATAGGGAAACCCCGTCTCTACTAAAACTACAAAAAATTAGCTGGGCATGGTGGCATGCACCTGTAATCCCAGCTACTCGGGAGGCTGAGGCAGGAGAATCGCATGAACCTGGAAGGTGGAGGTTGCAGTGAGCTGAGATCGCACCATTGTACTCCAGCCTGGGGGACAGTGTGAGACTCCGTCTCAAAAAA
>NW_016870502.1:0-1217 GCF_001698545.2 Rhinopithecus bieti | reverse complement strand
GGATAAGCTTTTTAATGTGTTGCTGGATTCACTTTTCCAGTGTTTTATTGAGGATTTTCGCATCGATGTTCATCTGGGATCGTGGCCTGAAATTTTCTTTGTGTGTGTGTGTGTGTGTGTGTGTGTGTGTGTGTGTCTGCTAGGTTTTGGTATCAGGATAATGCTGGTCTCATAAAATAAGTTAGGGAGCAGTCTCTCTTTTTCTATTGTTTGGAATAGTTTCGGAAGGAATGATACCAGCTCCTCTTTGTACCTCTGGTAGAATTTGGCTGTGAATCTGTCTGGTCCTGGACTTTTTCTGGTTGATAGGCTATTAATTACTGCCTCAATTTCAGAAGGTGTTATGGGTCTATTCAAGGATTTGACTTCTTCCTGGTTTAGTTTTGGGAGAGTGTATGTGTCCAGGAATTTATCCATTTCTTCTAGATTTTCTAGTTCATCTGCATAAGGGTGTTTATACACAGAGTTTAACACAAACTCTGATGGTAGTTAGTATTTCTGTGGGATCAGTGGTCATATTCCTTTTATCATTTTTTATTGCATCTATTTGATTCTTCTCTCCTTTCTTAGTTATTAGTCTGGATAGTGGTCTATTTTGTTGATCTTTTCAAAAATCCAGCTCCTGGATTCACTGATTTTTTTTGAAGGGTTTTTCGTGTCTCTATCTCCTTCAGTTCTGCTCTGATCTTAGTTATTTCTTCCTTCTGCTAGCTTTTGAATGTGTTTACTCTTGCTTCTCTAGTTCTTTTAATTGTGATGTTAGGGTGTCAATTTTAGATCTTTCCTGCTTTCTCTTGTGGGCATTTAGGGCTATAAATTTCCCTCTAGACACTGCTTTAATTGTGTCCCAGAGATTCTGGTACACTGTGTCTTTGTTCTCATGTATTTCAAAGAACTTATTTATAACTGCCTTAATTTTGTTATTTCCCCTGTAGTCATTCAGGGGCAGGTTGTTCAGTTTCCATGTAGTTGTCGTGTGGTTTTGAGTGAGTTTCTTAATCCTGAGTTCTAATTTGATTGCACTGTGATCTGAGAGACCATTATGATTTCTGTGTTTTTTTCATTTGCTAAAGAGTGCTTTATTTCCAATTATATGGTCAATTTTAGAATAAGTGTGATGTGGGGCTGTGAAGGATGTATATTCTGTTGATTGGGGATAGAGAGTTCTGTAAATGTGTATTACTTCTGCTTGGTCCAGAGCTGAGTTCAAGTCCTGG
>NW_016870501.1:0-1215 GCF_001698545.2 Rhinopithecus bieti | reverse complement strand
TTTTTTTGAGACAGAGTCTTGCTGTGTCGCCCAGGCTGGAGTACAGTGGTGCAATCTTGGCTCACTGCAAGCTCCACCAGGTTCACACCATTCTCCTGCCTCAGCCTCCCGAGCAGCTGGGACTACAGGCGCCCGCCACCACGCCTGGCTAATTTTTTTCTGTTTTTAGTAGAAACAAGTTTCACCGTGTTAGCCAGGATGATTTCTATCTCCTGACCTCCTGATCCGCCCGCCTCAGCTTCCCAAAGTGCTGGGATTACAGGCGTGAGCCACTGCACCCAGCCCAATATTTATGTACAATATTGTTCATCTTTAGCCTTAAATTATGTCAAAATATAGTGTTTGCCAAAATCAGTTAGGTTAGGTTCTTTTCTTTTTCATACCCTTTATTGTTGTTACATTATTCATTTGTAACCCATGTAAGCACATTTATTACTAATTGGATTAATTTTGGGTTTCCTCCATATCTAAGATAATTTTATTATTTTATTTTTAAGATATGTAAAATATTGCTATGGTTACGAAATCAGAACTACGTAAAAAGAATTACCGAACAAACATCTTTCCTCACATTGTAACTCATTCCAATTCACCATTCATTATTTCTCTATGAGAAAGATTTTGACATTTAATATATAAAAATAATAGTCAAGAATATTTGTATTTATGTTCTAATGGTTATTATTATACTTAAGCTTTCTTAAATACTATAATCCCCATATTCTTCTTTATCCCTTTTCTATCTGAATTGTTACTTTTTAATAGTGTATTTTAACCCAATTATTGCTTCTACAACCAGCTATAAATATTATTGTATTTTATCTTTTCTACTTCTCTGTTGATTGAATTAGCTCTACTTTGTAGCAATATATAACACGTATATACTAGTCCTTGTCCTTGCGTCTACCTTTGATTGTCTTATTACTTCTTCTTGATATATTAAAATACTCACCATCACTTGTTTGCTGATGTTTTGTCTGCAATCTGTTGGTCACAGAAATGTTATCCTGTAAAAAATTCTTGAAAGGGCTCATGGATAGCAAATTCCTAAAGTTCTTGTACATTGACATTTGTTTTGCATAGCCTCCAATACCTAAGAAACAACTTAGATGGATATTAAAATTTTTCATAAATACTTGTTCATGTTAGATTAATTTGTGTGGTTGTTTTGAAAAGGTTTCATAAAATCCAACTTTTAGAAACATATTTTGTGGT
>NW_016870500.1:0-1217 GCF_001698545.2 Rhinopithecus bieti | reverse complement strand
AACCTAAAGAAATAAATTAGAACATTATAACTGCAGTAAACAGCTCTAAAATTTCTACATTTCTTTTCCTCGGTGGTCAGAAATAATTTGGCTTTCAAATAGTATCTCAGCACTTATCATTTATGGATATTACAAAATACACACTTGCCTCTGCCTTTCTAGAGCTGATAGATCACACTATGCAGGCATTACAACCTAGGTAGCATTCCTTTTAGTAGAATCTCCTTATGGGGTGTCCAATCTTACCTGGTTAACAGCCACTACTGGACAAAAAGGTAGTATTTAAGTCCTGATACTCTGGCTGGTTTGTCCCCTAGGGTTTTGAATTTAAAACAGATAGAGTTTGGCTAATTGTACTGGCAAGAAGCGAATAAGATAGACAGAATATAACATTCAAATTAAGTCCATACCATTGTGCTTAGTTGCTTGTGCTTTATGTTGTCTCAGTCATTCACTGTGGCATTCATGTCTGCCCAGTTAGTTTTTCTATGGATGAGCTTCATCAGGACATGTAGCAGATATTTTTTTTTATTTCTGTATCAAAAACCTCAGATGCAAATCAAAGAATAGAGAAACATGTTGCATATGAGTAAAACACCTGTAGTTTGCTCTGTACCTACAAGGAAATTATGACCTTTGGAGCTTCTGTGTATGCTCTCAATCCTTCCACAACTACTCTTAATAGCCATATTTATTGATTGGTAATAATTCTCAACACATCACATAAATTACATCATGTAAAGTGCACAAATGTATTATACTCACAAGAGGACACTTAATTCTAGGAGAACAAAGTAACTTAGTTCTCATAAGTTGTTTATGGCAGAGCACTGATTTCTTTCTAATCTTGTCTACTTGAGAAGATTGTAGTATATTTTATTACCTTAAATGTATGTTATTATTTTATTATTTCTAATGATAACTTTTCTGTGTAGTCTTTGTGACAGTCCACCTGTGAAATAAACACTAACGCTAAACATTAAAAACAATAAGCTCTTTGAAAATACTATGAAAAATTGCATATCATTTTATTAACTCTGTTTTGGTACATATTTCATTCAACTACCTTCATAATACTTTTAAAGTTAGATGAGTGCATCACTGTCTTTTGGGCTCTAGAGTAAGGCTTATCCTCATGATGATGTATTTAGGTAGTATCTTAAATGTGAAGACTAACCAGCATTAAACAAGGCAGAAGATAGAAAAGAGGACAATAT
>NW_016870499.1:0-707 GCF_001698545.2 Rhinopithecus bieti | reverse complement strand
GCTTCCTGTCAGGGCTGGCCTTGCTGTCTGTCCTCCTCTATGCCACTGCCCTTGTTCTCTGGCCCCTCTACCAGTTCGATGAGAAGTATGGCGGCCAGCCTCGGCGCTCAAGAGATGTAAGCTGCAGCCGCAGCCATGCCTACTACGTGTGTGGCTGGGACCGCCGACTGGCTGTGGCCATCTTGACAGCCATCAACCTACTGGCGTATGTGGCTGACCTGGTGCACTCTGCCCGCCTGGTTTTTGTCAAGGTCTAAGACTCTCCCAAGAGGCTCCCATTCCCTCTCCAACCTCTTCGTTCTTCTTGCCTGAGTTTTCTTTATGGAGTACTTCTTGCCTCTGCCTTTCCTATGTTTTCCTCTTCCTGTCTCCCCTCCCTCCCACCTTTTTCTTTCCTTCCCAGTTCCTTGCACTCTAGTTCTTGGATGCATCTTCTTCCTTCCCTTTCCTCTTGCTGTTTCCTTCCTGTGTTGTTCTGTTGCCCACATCCTGTTTTCACCCCTGAGCTGTTTCTCTTTTTCTTTTCTTTTTTTTTAAGACGGAGTCTCACTCTGTGGCCCAGGCTGGAGTGCAGTGGTTCAGTCTTGGCTCACTGCAACCCCCGCCTCCCGGGTTCAAGCGATTCTCCTGCCTCAGCCTCCCAAGTAGCTGGGAGGACAGGTGTGAGCTGCCACACCCAGCCTGTTTCTTTCTTCACTCTGTTTTTT
>NW_016870498.1:0-706 GCF_001698545.2 Rhinopithecus bieti | reverse complement strand
TTTTTTTTGAGATGGAGTTTCTCTGTTGTCGCCCAGGCTGGAGTGCAGTGGTGAGATCTCAGCTCAGTGCAACCTCTGCCTCCCGGGTTCAAGCAATTCTTCTGCCTCAGCCGCCTGAGTAGCTGGGATTACAGGTACCCGCCACCTCACCCAGCTAATTTTTTGTATTTTTAGTAGAGGCAGGGTTTTGCCATGTTGGGCAGGCTGGTCTCGAACTCCTGACCTCAGGTGATCTACCCGCCTCGGCCTCCGAAAGTGCTGGGATTACAGGTGTGAGACACCATGCCTGGCCAATTTTGCAAAGTTTAAACTGACACTGAGCTTGGATCAGAAGGCAGTCCTGGTAGTCAGAGAGGTGTCTCACATTCACCCTGTCTTCTGTGTTTCCATATGAAATAAGCCAGTCAAAGAAACTGTTAATGTATAAGTTGTGGGTCCATGGCCCTAGTCTCTTGCTGTCCAAGCGTCATTCTAGATGTTCTCTCCTTGTACCCCAGAGTTATTTTAGATATGTCCACATGAGGGGAAAATTGGCCTTGTTATCTCCCTTGCCTCCCAGCTGGAAATCTATCAGGTTTACAAAATTATTTTAAGACTTTCCAGGCTGGGCCGTGGTGGCTCACACCTGTAATCCCAACACTTTGGGAGGCCAAGGCAGGCAGATCGCTTGAGCCCAGGAGTTCAAGACCAGCCTGGGCGGCCGGGC
>NW_016870497.1:0-1560 GCF_001698545.2 Rhinopithecus bieti | reverse complement strand
ATATATGTTTTGGGCTATAATTTTCTAGACGGCAGAAACCATATGTAATTTTCATTGTATTTTCCTCAATAAAGCATTATACCCAGCTTAGTACTAAATGTAACATTTTAAAATTATGGTATCAATAAGGAAGCTATGTTTATTAACTGGTTATTTAGTCTGGGTCCATTAATGTCTATGTATATTGTGTTAGTGGTAGAGCATGATCACTTCTCTTCTTGAACTTTAAAAAAAAAAAAATCAGTTTAGTTAGCATTGAATCTTATAGACCATCTTCAAATTATAAGCAAGGTGGAGCATCCCTGGGGGGTAGTGTGATTGCGTGAGGAAACTGGGATTTAGAAGATCTGGCCTCCAATGCCAAATTGAGCAGATAGGAACGTACTATTAGGCTTATAATTTAACTTCTTTGAGCTTAAAGGTCAATCATTATCCAAATGTGGAATCCCATTGATGCTGAGAGAAAACTCAGAATGGTGAAGGATTATTCTGTATAAAACAAAGATCAAGATTTCTCAAGTTAAAATGAGAGTTAGGGAGGAGAGGTCTGACATTCCAAAAGGATAAGTAACTCTTAGCTTGTGTACTAACTGCTTCTTATAGCTCCTTTTCTCTCTCTACTCTTCCCCACTCAGAGTTCTTAAGGATATGTGTTCATCCGTTCTGTCTCTGGCTCAGAGTTTGCTTCACTCTCTAGACCAGAGTATAATTTCATTTGGCAGTCTCCTATACAAATATGCATTTAAGTTTTTTGACACGTACTGCCAGCAGGTATGTTGAAACATTTATTTTGGCAAGGAGGGAACGGGGAAGGGAAAATAATCTGATGTTTATTTCTTGTTGGTTGGACCTTACTGAAGGGGAAGGAACTCTGAACTGGATCTCAGGAAAGTTCAATCCTAGTCCCAGCCTTGATGAAATGAAGAGACTTGACTGGTGGATCTAACTCTGTGTTCTGAGCTCTAAAATTCTGTCTGAAATTAAGATCCAGAACCAGTTTATGTCAAAACATGAGACACTTTGTTGTTGTTGTTGTTGTTGTTGTTGTTGAGACACAGTTTCGCTCTTGTTGCCCAGGCTGGAGTGCAGTGGCACAGTCTTGGCTCACTACAACCTCCACCTCCCGGATTCAAGCGATTCTCCTGTCTCATCCTCCTGAGTAGCTGGGATCACAGGTGCGCACCACCAGGCCCGGCTAATTTTTTGTATTTTAATAGAGACAGGGTTTCACCATGTTGGCCAGGCTGGTCTCGAACTCCTGACCTCAGGTGATCCACCCGCCTCAGCCTCCCAAAGTGCTGGAATTACAAGCATGAACCATCGTGCCCAGCCGAGACACATTTTAATAGCATATATCCAGAGAGGGAGGACTGTGTTTGTGGAAAATGTTTATGAAAGCAAGTAAAGAACAGTGTCTTATTTTGTATTTTTACATATATTCTTCCTATTATTAACAATGTTAAAATGCATTTGAATGGAATTTTTAAAATGAAGATTTGTAAAAAAAATTTCTTTAAATTTAAACTAGAGCAACAGTTGCAGCTGACATGAGATAGCTGT
>NW_016870496.1:0-1216 GCF_001698545.2 Rhinopithecus bieti | reverse complement strand
AAAATTTAAAACTGCACCTTCCCAGTGCCTCTCGCCTGCATTCACGTGTAAACCTATGCTACCTCCTGCCGTGTGGAATCCCTGGCATCATTTCTTTCCTCTGAGTGTCTCTTCTGCTTTTCTCTTCCTCTTTCCTCCCTCCTAGGAAGCTCCTCGGGGCCTGACATGGTGTTGATATTTGTCCCTTCCAAATCTCATGTTGCTGTGTAATTCCCAATGTCAGATGTGGGTCCTGGTGGGAGGTGTTTTGGTCACGGGGGCAGGTCTCTCCTGAATACCTTGGTGCTCTTCTCATAGTAATGAGTGAGATCTTGCTCTGTTCGTTCATCAGGAGCTGGCTGTTTAAAGAGCCTGGTGCCTCCCCCATCTCTTTGTTACTCTCTCTCTCTCCGTGTGACATGTCCCCACTTTGTCTTCCATCATGATTGGAAGCTTCCGGAGGCCCTCAGCAGAAGCGGATGCCAGCACCATGCTTTCTGTACAGCTTGCAGAACCATGAGCCAACATAAATCTCTTTTCTTTATAAATTACCCAGTCTGTGGTATTCCTTTATAGCAATGCAATGGGACCAACACAGGGTCAGAGGTCAGGGCTATCAGACGCTTACCTCTCCAGACTTCCCCACAGCACCCAAACTGAGACATGCCCATGGCATTGAAGTTAGGGTCCACAGACCTGAGTTGTGAATCGTGCCTCTGAAAATGACTGCCTGAGTGACCTGGCATGAGTTCCTAGACCCCTGTAAGCCCCCTGGTGCTTTCCACTTGATGAGTGATGGTGAGATTATCCCAAACTGAACTCCTGGCCTTCCCTGACACACCTGTGCCTCCTGCCCTCTTTCCTTCCAGAGGCCCAGGCCACGCTATCTTCCACTTTGGCTCCCACTAGATCCCTGAGCTTCCCCAACATCAGGAGAGGGCCCACCACAGGCCTTTGCACTTGCCGTTCCCTCTGCTTGGATCACTCTTCCCGGACATCCACCTGTCCCTCTCCCTGACCTCCTTCAGGTCTCTCCTCAGATGTGGCTTCTCAGAGAGGCCCTCCCCGAACCCCAGCACTCTCCCATCACTCTCTTTTCCCCCCTTTACTCTGCTTTTCTTTTCTTTTTTCCTTTTTTTTTTTTTTTAGCTTTTTAAAAGTTACCTTTGTAGAGCCGGGGTCTCACTCTTACTCAGGCTGGTCTCCAACTCCTGGGCTTAAGAGATCCTCCTGCCTC
>NW_016870495.1:0-228 GCF_001698545.2 Rhinopithecus bieti | reverse complement strand
AAGGAAGGAAGGAAGGAAGGAAGGAAGGAAGGAAGGAAGGAAGGAAGGAAATGAAGACAGACGAAAGACAGAAGAAAGAGAGAGAGAGAAAGAAAGAGAGAGAGAGAGAGAGAAAGAAAGAAAGGAGGAAAGAAAGAAAGAAAGAAAGACGGAGAGAGAGAGAGAGAGAGAGAGAGAAAGAAAGAAAGAAAGAAAGAAAGAAAGAAAGAAAGAAAGAAAGAAAAGAAA
>NW_016870494.1:0-1562 GCF_001698545.2 Rhinopithecus bieti | reverse complement strand
AAGGAGAAGAACTTTTCACCCCAGCCCTGATTCTGAGGCCTCCCCAGCCATGTGGAACTGTGAGTCCAATTAAACCTCTTTTTCATCCCAGTCTCGGGTATGTCTTTATCAGCAGCATGAAAACGGACTAATGCACTTGCCCTACTTCAGAAAGAGGCAGCCTCTTGTGGGGGGTGGGGGAGAGTTTGTGGTCGGTTTGCAGAGGAGGGAAGCCAAGCCCCAAGTGGGCGCTGGGGAGGAAGGATATCACAGTGCATCTGCTGCAAGCCCTGGGCGAGTTCTTCTCCCCTAGTCCCATTTGTTCTCTCTCTCACTTCCAGCACACTTGAATGCGTCAAAAAGTGAGCATAGGACACTGGGGCAAAAGGGCGGCGGCACATCGGGAGGAGGGGCATGTGTGTTGGCCCGGAAGGGAGTAAGGGAGTAGGAAGACCAGAGTTTTAGGAAAGGGCTCCTTAAGGACTTCCAGCAGACCCTGAAGCTGGTCTGCGGATAGCGGCCGCCCACTCAGAAGCTTTCCGAGTTCTTCTTTCCTCCTCCAGCAACCCCTGTCCCACAGGATTCACCCATCCACCTCGCCCAGCCCTCTGACCGAGCCCTCTCACCCTCTCATTTTCTTTCACTGAGGACTGTCATCCTCACTTGGCACAGGTGGAGGAAGGCCACAGGTGAGAGCCTCCCGTCTTGGATCGTGGCTATCAGCGCCCCGAGACGCGAGGAAACCACACTCAGAGAATTTGCTCCACCCTGAGAGCGGCGCGGTGGCGACCGGCGCAAGGTTCTCTTCTAAGGTGAGTTCCAATCAACAAAGTGTGTTGAACCTCCAGCGTTCCAAGGACTTGGCTTCCTCCATTTGCAGAAAGTCCAGTGACCCAGCCCGTGGAGCGTGCACCCTTCGATAGCTCAGCTGGTAGAGCGGAGGACTGTAGACTGCAGAGAAGTTTGTGGACATCCTTAGGTCGCTGGTTCGATTCCGGCTCGAAGGAAGTACCTGATGCTTTTGCACGTAATGCCACCTGGTGCCTGGTCAAACACCCTGCAGCCTCCATCTAGTATCCACCCACACACTCTCTGGGTCAAAACCCAGAGAAATCTTTCCTGATCACCCGGTTTCCACATCTGTCCTGTGGCCAGGAAACACGCCCGCAAGCCCACTCATTCTTCCCACAGTCCAGGGACAGGTACTCTTCAACGCAAGGCGCCCCTTGCTTCGGCTTTGTGACTTAATCGGCCCCTCTCCCCAATCCCCTTCGCACCCCCACCATCCAGAGCTCTTTCACTTTTAACCACAGACTGCTCTGGGTGCTGAGGGCCACCGACTCTAGCAACACTGTGTGCTCACCATTGATAGATCTCTCCATCTATTAAACTAGTGGGTCCACCATCAAGTCTAAGAAGGTTAAGCCTGCTGGAAGAGAAAAGGGTCAGAGACAACTGTGACATCCTCAGAAAAATAAATAACTTGCTCTCTGCTCTCTCATCTCCTTCTCCAGCTCTCTAGCAATGCTTTTCTATCTGAGCATTCTCTCTCTCTCTCTCTCTTTCTCTGACTCTATTTCTCT
>NW_016870492.1:0-706 GCF_001698545.2 Rhinopithecus bieti | reverse complement strand
TATTTGTTTATTATTTTTTGAGACGGAATCTCGCTCTGTCGGCCAGGCTCGAGTGCAGTGGCGCGATCTCAGCTCACTGCAAGCTCCGCCTCCTGGGTTCACGCCATTCTCCTGCCTCAGCCTCCTGAGTAGCTGGGACTACAGGCACCTGCCACCACGCCTGGCTAATTCTTTGTATTTTTGGTACAGACGGGGTTTCACCGTGTTAGCCAGGATGGTCTTGATCTCCTGACCTCGTGATCTGCCCACCTCGGCCTCCCAAAGTGCTGGGATTGGATGTGAGGGCGATCTGGCTGCGGCATCTGGCACCCCATTGATCGCCAGGGTTGATTCTGCTGATCTGGCTGGCTAGGTGGGTGTCCGCTTCCTCCCTCACCGCTCCATGTGCGTCCCTCCCGAAGCTGCCCTCTTGGTGGAAGATGAGGACCATCCCCCATAGAGGAGGACGGGTCTTCAGTCAAGGGTATACGAGTAGCTGTGCTCCCCTGCTAGAACCTCCAAACAAGCTCTCAAGGTCCAAAATGCTGGAATTACAGGCGTGAGCCACCACGCCCGGCCAAAATTAACTTTATTTTTAAATGCACTACACTAAGTACATAACAGGTGAAATTTTCTCTGAATTAAAAGGTACCTGTAAAAATCAACAGCATGAAAATAAAACCTTATTATTAAATTTAAATTTGATATCATTGCTGATAATAGCTTC
>NW_016870491.1:6386-6880 GCF_001698545.2 Rhinopithecus bieti | reverse complement strand
CCCAAATATCCTATTGCAGATTCCATGAAAATGGTGTTATCAAACTGCTCAATGAAAAGAACGGTGTAACTGTGTGAGATGAATTCACATATAGCAAAGCAGTTTCTCAGAAAGCTGCTTTTTAGTTTACATCTGAGGATATTTGTTTTTTCACTAAAGGCCTCAAGGGGCTCCCAAATATCCCTTTGCTGATTCCACAAAAACAGTGTTTGCAAGTCGCTCCATGAAAAGAAAGGTGTAACTCTGTGAGATGAATACATACATCAGAATGTACTTTCTCAGAAACGTTTTTACTAGTCTTATCTGAGGATATTTTGTTTGTCACCACCAGGCTTCAATTCGATCCAAAATATTCGTTATCTGATTCCCCAAAAACAGTGTTATCAAACTAATCCATGAAAAGTATATCAATTCAACAGGAAGAGCTAACTATCCTAAATATATATGCACCCAACACAGGAGCACCCAGATTCATAAAGCAAGTCCTTAGAGAC
>NW_016870491.1:0-2154 GCF_001698545.2 Rhinopithecus bieti | reverse complement strand
CTGAGGATATTTCCTTTTTCATTATAGCAACATTGTGCTCCCAAATATCTCTGGGCTGATTCCATGAAAACAGTGTTAGCCAACTGCTCTATGAGAAGAAAGTTTTAATTCAGTGAGATGAATTAACACATCATGCAGCAGTTTCTCAGAAAGCTTGTTTGCAGTTTTTATCTGAGGATATTTCCTTAATCACCTTAGGCTTAAATGAGATCCAAAATATCCATTCTCAGATTCCCCAAAACACTGCTTGCAAAATGATCCATAAAAAGAACTGTGTAGCTCTGTGAAGTGAATTAAAACATCACAAAGTGGTTTCTCAGAAAGCTTCTTTCTTGTTTTTATATGAGGATATTTCCTTTGTCACCATAAGCTTCAATTCACTCTGAAATATATCATTGCAGATTCCAAGAAAACAGTGTTAGCAAGCTGCTCAATGAAAAGAACAATACAACTCTGTGAGATCAATTCATAAATTATAAAGCATTTTCTCAGAACGTTTCTTTCTGGATTTTATCTGAGGATATTACCTTTAACACCATAGGCCTCAAAGTGCTCCCAAATATTGCTTTGTAGATTGCATGAACACAGTGTTGGCAAACTGCTCCATGAAAAGAAAGTGTAACTCTGGGAGATGAATTGACACATGACAAAGCACTCTCTCAGAAATAATTTTCTAGTTTTATCTAAGGATATTTCCTTTGTCACCATAAGCTTTCTCACCATAGGCTTCAATGCGATATCCATTTTCAGATTCCACAAAATCAGCGCTAACAAGCTGCTCCATGAAAAGAATCATGTAACTCTGAGATGAATTCACAAATCACAAAGCAGTTTCTCAGAAGTCTTCATTCTAGTTTTTGTCTGAGGATAGTTCCTTTTTCACCATAGGCCTCAATGTACTCGCGAATACCCCTTTGCAGATTCCACGAAAATAGTTTTTTCCACTAAAAAATTATTATCACACTTCTCAATGAAAAGAACGTTGTAACTCCGTGAGGTTTATTCCCACGTCACGAAGAAGTTTCTCAGGAAGTTTCTAGATTTTATCTGAGGATATTTCTTATCACCACAGGCTTCAATGTGATCCAAAATATTCCTTCTCAGATTCCCCAAAAACAATGCTACCAAACTGCTCCAGGAAAAGAATTGAGTAACTCTATGTGATGAATTCACAAATCACAAAGCAATTTCTCAGAAAGCTCCTTTCTTCTTTTTATCTAAGGATATGACCTTTTATGAGTTTGCCTCAATGCGCTTGCAAATATCCCTTTGCAGATTCCACGAAAATAGTGTTAGCAAATGGCTGAATGAAAATAAAGGTGTAAATGTGTGAGACGAATACACATCACAAAGCAGTTTCTCAGAAAGCTTCTCCTTCTTTATTGTCTGATTATATTTCCTTTGTCACCATAGGCTTCAATGTGCTCCTAAATAACTCTTCTCAGGCACCACAAACAGTGATGACTGATAGCTCAATCAACAAAAGGTTAAACTCTATGAAGTGAATACACGGATCACAAAACCGTTTCTCAAAATGCTTCTCTCCAGTTTTGATCTGAAGTTATTTCTTTTCACCAGAGGCCCCTAAGAGCTCCTGAATATCCCTTTGCAGATTCCAAAAAACAGTGCTACCAAAGTGCTCAAAGAAAATAAAGGTGTAACTCTGTGTGATGAATTCACCCATCACAAAGAAGTTTCACAGAAAACTTCTTTCTAGTTTTTATCTCAGAATATTCCTTTCCCAATGTTAGCTTCCATGCGTTCTCAAATATCCCTTCTCAGACATCACAAAAAAAGTGCTACTGAACTGATCCATGAAAAGAATCGTGTATCTCCGTCAGATGAGTTAACACAACACAAAGCAGTTTCTCAGAAAGGTTTTTTCTAGTTTTAATATGAGGATATTTCCTTTGTCACCATATGTTCAATGAGTTCCACAATATCCTATTACAGATTCCAAGGAAGCAGTTTTAGCAAACTGCTCAGTGAAAAGAGCAGTGTGACTCTGTGAGATGAATTCACACATTACAAAGCAGTCTCTCAGAAAGCTTCTTTTTTATCTGAGAATATTCCCTTTGTCACCATAGGCTTCAATGCACTCTCAAATATCCTACTGCAGATTCCACGAAAATAATGTTATGATACTGCTCAATG
>NW_016870490.1:0-227 GCF_001698545.2 Rhinopithecus bieti | reverse complement strand
GAACAAAATAAATGTGCAAAATTTAGAATAGAATTTTACAGTTTATAGGCCACTGAAGCCCATTCATGAAACCCATTCATGAGGCCAAAGGGCAAAACACACCCTCCCTGAAAATCTCAATTGGGCTTTTAGAATTTAAACTTAAATGTCTATACGAATTCTGCTGCTCAGTTTTGTCTCTCCTCTCAATTTTCCAGTGATACTACTGATAACTATTATTTCCTTTT
>NW_016870489.1:5264-8086 GCF_001698545.2 Rhinopithecus bieti | reverse complement strand
GCAAAGGCTCTGCATCGGTTACTAAAATGAACAATTTCCTTTGCTACCATCCTCCATCCAGATAAAGAACTGAATGTCCCTCTGAACCTTCTAATGAATTTCTTCCATTGTGATGAATCCTTCATAGATTTATTGGCAAAACGTTATTTCCAAGTGTTCTCCACCCTGTTCTCCACCCTACTATAAATTGTCTCAAAATAGTTTATGTGTCTACCAACAAGGTAGTGTATACTATGAACTTAATAAATAGTAATTATTGATAATTATGAGATCTCAGGATGCTAATGAAACTTTTATTGTATTGAGAAATGAGAGTATAAATTGATTATAAAATGGAAAGACTTGAATGCTCAATAAAGCATATAATTTAGCTTAAGTTATTAAACAGATATACGTATATGCCAATGTGAATGTCTTTTATTGTTCAATGTATAGAATACTTATTTTTTCCTTTTTTTAGTTGACAGTAATTATACTTATAGGATACAGCTGATATTTTGATATAGCTGTACAATATGTAAGAATCAGATCAGAGTAATTAACATATCCATCACTTTAAACATTTATCATGTGTTGTGAACATTCAGAATCCTCTCTTTTGAAAATAGATAATAAATTATAGTTAACCATATTCACCTTACAGTGTTGTAGAACACCAGAAATCATTCTTTTATCTAGCTATAATTTTGTATCCATTAACCAAACTGTCCCCATTCTCCTTTTCTTTACCCTTCCCAGCATCTAATACTCACAATTCTACTCCCTACTTCCATGAGCTCAAATTTTACTTAGGTCTCACATATGAGTGAGAACGTACAGTATTTATCTTTCTGTGCCTGACTTATTTCACTTGATATAATGTCCTACAGGTTTATCCATGTTGCCAGGAATGACAGGATTCCATTCTTTTATGACCAAGTAGTATTCCATTGTGTATATAGACCACATTTTCTTTATCCAAGCATCTCTTGATGGGCATATAGGTTGATTCCATATCTTGACTATTAGGAATAATGCTATAATAAATATGGGGTGCGGCTATCCCGTTGGTATACTAATTTCATGTCCTTTGGTTATTTTAACTAGTATTTAATATGCACCTTTCTTTTATCAGAAAGTCCATGAAGTAGTAAAGAAAATAATTAAACTCATCTCTATTTTACCTTTTGAGGAAATGGCAGAAATACAATTATAATTTGGAATTATTTGACTTCAGTGATTTTGATCTTAAACTAATATAATATGTTGCTTTTCTGGTTTATTCATGAAAACGTCAATGAAATATTTAATAATGTGGTAGTATCTGTGTATATTTATATAAGGCTTGTAATATCCTATAGCCCTTGAAAGCCAATATGGCTCACTCACTTTGCCATTTTAACTTGTCTTTTATTAATTATTTGTAGAAAACTGTATATGTCCTGGATAGAAGTTACTTGTCAGGTATGCATATAGTACAAATAATTTTTTTTCTGTCTCTGGCTTTTATTTTTTGATATTTATTTATTTAGAGACAGAGCCTCACTCTGTCACCGGGCTGGAGTGCAGTGGTGCGATCTCGGCTCACTGCGACCTCCACCTCCCAGGTTCAAGCAGTTCTCCTGCCTCAGCCTCCCGAGTAGCTGGGACTACAGGCATGTGCCACCCTGCCCAGTTAATTTTTTTTTTATATATATTTTAGTAGATACAGGGTTTCACCATGTTGGCCAGGATGGTCTTGATCTCCAGACCTCATGATCCGCCCGCCTTGGTCTCCCAAAGTGCTGGGATTACAGGCTTGAGCCACCACGCCCGGCCACCTTTTATTTATTTTTTCATGTATTTTGATAAGCAAAAGTTTTCAATGTTAATAAAATCAATTTATCATTTTAAAACACATTTTGTAGGTGTTGTGCCTTCTTTAGGAACCATTTGCATGTTCCAAAGTCACAAATAATTTCTCCAATGTGTTCTTCTAGAAGACATACAGTTTTAGCCCTCTGTTTAGGTTTATAATCCACTCAGTTAATTTTGCATTTAATGGAAGATTGGTTTATTTTTTTAATATATGGAAATACAGTTCAGCACCATGTGGCAGCTCTTTCTTTTACCCATAGATTTGTTTGGCGTCTTATCAAACATAAATTAAACATATATGTGTGTATGTCTAGTTCTGTAATGTCTATTATATGCCCTTGATCTGTTTTCTTTCCTTAGCCAATACTAGTGTCTCTTGATTAGTGTATATTTATATTAAAACTTGAGGTTCTATAAAACAAATCCTCCTGTTTCTTAGTCTTTATCAAAATTGTTCTGACTATTCTAGATCCTTTATATATACATATAAACCTTAGAATTCACTTGTCAATTTATTTTAAAAATTCTACCAGAATTGTAATTCAGCCTCTTTTGATATTTGCCACATATTTGCCAAGGAGTTATTTGCCAAAATATCTCTTTCCTTTACTTCTACCGTTACACGCATGGTAGACTCAGAATTCTCCTAGTGGTCACTGAGGCTCTGTTCATTTTAGTTCAACCATTTGTGGTCCTCTCACCATTGTTCGGATTAGATAATTTCTTTGGATAAGATTTTGAGTTTACTCACGCATTCTATTTCTGCCTGGTTTTGTTCGTTCTGAAAGGGCTTTGTGCAGATTTCTGTGTGTTTTTATACAGAACTTTTGTAGTTTTCAGTAACAGAGTTAATCTGAATGAAAGCTACACCAACACAGAATAGCAAATGTCAATGTGGCTTTCTCTCTCTCTCTTTTTCTTTTTAATTTTCAGAACTTTTCTGGGTTTTCAGTGAAACAAGCAACTCTTCAGTGATTCTAAACAGG
>NW_016870489.1:0-2314 GCF_001698545.2 Rhinopithecus bieti | reverse complement strand
AAAAAAAAAAAAAAAAGGTAAACAACATATGTCAGATGATTTTTATTTCAGTGATTTTAAAACAGTTATTGATCAGTGGTATTCTGATTAAATCGCAGATGTTCATTTTCAAATAGTGCCTTCTCATCCTTTTCAGCATTTCTTCATAGAAAAGCAATTATCTGACTACTTATCATTAACAAAATATAAAATTATGTTCAAATAAATATCCTTGACCACAGAGAATTTTGTTAGTATAGCATTATGTGTAAATTTAGCTCTATAATTTTGAATTTTCAGTTTATTTTAAAATTTTGAAATATTATTAATAAACTCATTGTTCCACTGCGTATATGTAAAGATCAATGGCAGTAAGATTCAATATAACTATTATTGAATAAATGAAAAGCAGTAGCTCTTTTATTTCATCTAATGTAGTTTGTTTTTATAACCAAAAACTAAGAACTACTTGTATATTTTTAGTGTTTTGAACTCTGCACAATGTTTTCATACCAAAGATGGCATTCAATGATTTTAACTGTGAGAAAAGAAATACAGTAACAATTACATGCTATATATATTTCAGACTCTTCTTTTAGGTAGACAGTTGGACTAGGAGATGGTTACTTTTCCCAAAAGAGACACTGTGATTTTCTCAGTAAATTTATTTTGAATGCTGATAAAACACTTCTGTCTGAAAAAATCTGACTTTCTTTCTTTCTTTCTTTCTTTTTTTTTTTGAGATGGAGTCTTACTCTGTCACCAGGCTGGAGTGCCGTGGCACCATCTTGGCTCACTGCAGCCTCCGCCTCCCACAGTAAAGCGATTTTCCTGCCTCAGCCTCCTGAGTAGCTGGGACTACAGGCACCACCACCACGCCCAGCTAATTTGTATTTTTAGTAGAGACGGGGTTTCACCATGTTGGCCAGGATAGTCTTGATCTCTTGACCTCATGAAAAAATCTGACTTTTACCAATAGCTGAAACTCTGGGAGTTGAGTCTATATTTCAAGCATATTTTGTTCTCTATGCCTTTGATCTATGTTCTTCTTATCCTCAGCCGAAATGCAAATCTCTCTGTTTTTGACATTCTCAGGAGCTCTCATTTCCTTCTTAACTTTTGCTCCTCTGCTGTTCACTTCCAGTTCTTTCAGCACTTTTAATCTTTAGTGCTCTTACATCTTCAGTACTCAAAGTTTTTACTGGTCATCTATTTCTGTGTAATACACTAACCCTAAATTAAGTGGCTTAAAACAATGACAACATTTATTTTCATAAAGCAGCAATTTTATTTTGATTTTGCTCTGATCATGGTCATTGGGGGGTATTGCAAAGACTGGTTGCTAGAATTGTCTGAAGATTGCTTCCTCACAAATCTGGAAGTTGATGCCAGACATTGGCTTAGATGTTAGCTGATGCTGTCTGTTGGAAGATTCACATGCTGACTTTCTACATGGCATTGGCTTCCTTATACCTGGTACTGAATTCCACAACAAGCTTCAATAGAGACAGTGAGCTGTATTAACTT
The DNA here is from genome assembly GCF_001698545.2 of Rhinopithecus bieti. Classification (NCBI taxonomy): domain Eukaryota; kingdom Metazoa; phylum Chordata; class Mammalia; order Primates; family Cercopithecidae; genus Rhinopithecus; species Rhinopithecus bieti. Next base: position 808 of record NW_016870489.1, on the reverse strand, counting down.
TCAGGACTTATTCTCAGAAATCATACACTGTCATTCTCTGTATATTCTATTTGTTGAGGGTTTTATAGAACCCCATTCAGGATAAAGGGATGGAGAAAAGTCTGGAAGACCAATTTTGGTTGGAAATTTTGTTGAAGCAATTTTTTATAATCTACCACAGTGCACGTTCTTTTTTCTCTTTCTGCAGCTTGCTATAGAATCATAGAAAGCTAGAAAGAATGCAGTTCTACCATGGACCATTCACTGTGTGGGTCATTATTACTTCCTGTGAGCTAACGATTGCATTTATGAAACTATTGCTTTAGACATATGATTAAAAGTCTGCTCCTTCTTTGAGCTCCATGTCACCTTGTATCAGCTTTGCTACTACATTAATTTTGTCATTTACTGTCTTCTTGGTTCCTCATTAATTAATGGATACACCTACTTGATAGTCTTTAAGGATGACTGCTCCAAGGTATAGCCGACTCTGTGGCCAGCCCATCTACCCATCCACCTAACTATTCACCCATCCACCCACCCATCTACACACCGCCCACCCATCTACCCATCCAACTACCCATCTACCCATCTAGCCATCTACCCAATCACCACCCATCTACCCATCTACCTACCCATCCACCTAACCATCTAGCCATCTACCCATTCACCCACCAATCTACCCATCCACCTACCCACCAACCCATCCACTCATCCACCTACCCATTTACCCATCTACCTAGCCAGGTTCCCATCCACCTACCTATCCACCCATCCACCAATCTACCCATCCACCTGCCCATCCACTCATCCACCATCCACTTGCCTG
>NW_016870488.1:0-706 GCF_001698545.2 Rhinopithecus bieti | reverse complement strand
AGATTATGTATTATATATTGATTTGCATATACTGAATCATCCTTGCATCCAGGGACAGATCCTAGTCTGTCATGATGATTTTTTTTTCTTTCTTTCTTTTATTTATTTATTTATTTATTTATTTATTTATTTATTTATTGAGATGGAGGCTCACTGTGTCACCCAGTCTGGAGTGCAGTGGCGTGGTCTTGGCTCACTGCAACCTCTGCCTCCTGGGTTCAAGTGATTCTCCCCCTGCTCAGCCTCCCAAGTAGCTGGGACTACAGGCACGTGCCACCAGGCCCACTTAATTTTTGTATTTTTTTTGGTAGAGATGGTATTTCACTATGTTGGCCAGGCTGGTCTCAAACTGCTGACCTCGTGATCCACCCACCTCAGTCCACCGAAAGTGCAGGGATTACAGGTGTGAGCCACTGTGCCCGGCCTGTCCTGATGAATAATCTTTTGAATGTATTGTCGAATTCTATTTACTGGTATTTTTTGGAGGATTTTTCCATTGATATTCATCAGAAATATTGGCCGGTTGTTTTCTCTCTCTTTTTTTTTATGTGTCTCTTTCTGGTTTTGGCAACTGGGTAATAGTAGACTCATAGAATGAGTTTAGAAGTATTCTCTCTTCATCTATTTTTTGGAATGGTTTGTATAGGATTGGTACTAGTTCTTCTTTAAATATTTGTCGAATTCAGCAGTGATGCTATCAGGTCCT
>NW_016870486.1:0-702 GCF_001698545.2 Rhinopithecus bieti | reverse complement strand
TCTCTCCAGTTTCCCATTTTTATTAAAAGACAATTTATAGTAGGACTGATTTACTTTACTATACTTGTCTTAGTTATTTGCATACAGTGCAGTAAGAATAATTATTTGTTACACTGGCCTATTAAATAGGCTTATATGGCACTTTGTTTCATAGAAGGAATCTGAGATAGAACCTTTTTAAAGCCAAGCCCAGGCACGGATTTGTACCATCCAATACCCATGAGTTGGAAAATTTCTCTTCTCTTGAAGTACCAAGATAATTTGGGCTTCCCAGCCTGCTAGAAAGTGACATTTTTTCTTATCACAGATCAGAAACCATGTACACGAACACAAAATATGAAGTGAGTTTTCCAAGGGCTTTTCTGTTTTATAAGTCAAGTTTGATTCCTTAAAGGAAAGCATAAAATTCCAGTTAAAGTGTTGGTAAAATAACCAGTTTTCTAATGTGTGTCCTGTTACAAAGAAAACAGATTCTTATTGCACTTATGGAAATAACCATACTGACATAACTTAAGAATACTCATAGATAGTTTGCAAATTCTAGAGAAAATCAGGTAGGGAGAAACAAGTATGCTCCAAATTTTGTTTATGGGACTATATTAAATTTTACAAGCTGTTAATAGCACAAAAGAAAATTTCTTTGACTTTGAAAAGCAAAACAAAGAATTGGCAATATTTTAAGTAAAATGTCAAAAAGATTAC
>NW_016870485.1:0-704 GCF_001698545.2 Rhinopithecus bieti | reverse complement strand
ATTTTTCTGTCTCATTGATCTGTATAACATTGCCAGTGGGGTGTTAAAATCTCCCACTGTAGTTGTGTGGGAGTCTATGTCTCTCTGTAGGTCTCAAAGAATTTGCTTTATGAATCTGGGTGCTCCTGTATTGGGTACATATATAATTAGGATAGTTAGCTCTTGTTGCATTGATTCCGTTACCATTATGTAGTGCCCTTCTTTGTCTTTTTGGAGCTTTGTTGGTGTAAAGTCTGTTTTATCAGAGACTAGGATTGCAATCCCTGATTTTTTTTTTTTTTTTTTTGCTTTCCATTTGATTGGTAAATATTCCTCCGTCCCTTTATTTTGAGCCTATGTGTGTCTTTGTACGTGAGATGGGTCTCCTGAATACAGCACACCAATGGGTCTTGACTCTTTATCCAATTTTCCAGTCTGTGTCTTTTAATTGGGGCATTTGGTCCATTTACATTTAAGGTTAATATTGTTATGTGTGAATTTGATCCTGTCATTATGATGCTAGCTGTATTTTGCCTGTTAGTTGATACAGTTTCTTCCTAGTGTCTTTACAATTTGGTATGTTTTGCAGTGGCTGGTACTAGTTTTCCTTTCCATATTTAGTGTGTCCTTCAGGAGCTCTTGCAAGGCTGGCCTGGTGGTGACAAAATCTCTCAGCATTTGCTTGCCTATAAAGGATTTTATTTCTCCTTCGCTTATGAAGCTTA
>NW_016870484.1:0-1216 GCF_001698545.2 Rhinopithecus bieti | reverse complement strand
TTTCTCTCCAAACATCTTTAAAGTGCTGTTAAGTTTATTCTCAATTTATTTTTTGGACTGATTCCATTCGCAGATGGCCTATGTTTCTACCGGCTCTTCTTTCTTTAACTGATTTTTGGTCAGTCTGGCCTCCATCCCAGGGAAGGCAGTAAAGAGGTCACCCATGTGCACATCATAAGTTTTAGGATGTATCTGCTGGAAAACAAAGCTGAAATAAGAAATTGGAGTGATTAGGTTCATCTCCCAGTAAATTTCATTTACTTTTACCAGGGGAACCCCTTGGGGATCTTGCTAAAATGCTAAGCATGATTCTTCAGGTCTGGGGTGGGGCTGAGCATCTGCATTTCAGATGAGTTTCCAGGTCATGATGTGTTACAGGTGATAGTAGGAAGGCTTGACCATTGACAAGGTGAGATTTGAGGAAGTCCTGTTAGCATTTCCTTTCTACAGCAGCAGAGAATGTGGATGATTCTCTAAGTGGAGCATGAACTATACGCAGTCAGACTGTCTAGCTTCAAACTTCAGCCTTGCAATTTACAAGCTGTGTGACTTCAAGCTATTTCCTTAACTTTTCTGATACTCAGTTGCTTCATTCTGTTATGAGAATAATAGCGTCTACCTCTCGGCATTGTTGTATAGATCAAATAAATTCAGATAAATAAAGCACTTGGAATACTATGTGGAGCATTTTAAGTATCATAGAAGTATTTGTTAGATAAATAAAACATGCTTTGCACGTAAAACACAGCAGCCCACCATGAGTCTTCATTAGTGGTCTGCTGGCCATTGTTATCTAAATGTTAAATGTATTTCTACCACCTAGGCAAGTATCAGTGGCCTGGATAATATGCACATGACCCATGGAGCCTGAGTGCTTCTATGGCTTGGGGAACATCTGGATGATCCCTTTATTGAGGAGAACACATCAGTTTCTTGGGGAAGGGGGCCGTATCCTAGTGTTACCTAAATAAGAAGCCAGACAGAAATATCACACCAGCAGATGTCTTCTTCCCAGAAATTTGCCAAGATGGATTAAATCACTCTCAAGTTTTTCCAAAGAGTGTGCTGAGGAATGACTAATTACCTAGGAAGTTGAGAGCTGTTGAAAGATAAAGGAATTTTTGCTCATGTTTGTCAGAAAATTATTAGCTTTTAAAAAAAGTTAATTACTTTCTTTACGGCAGGTCTACTTTTGTAGACTTTTGTAGACCTGCCA
>NW_016870483.1:0-720 GCF_001698545.2 Rhinopithecus bieti | reverse complement strand
ACACTGCTTTGTGATGTGTGAATTCACCTCCCAGAGTTACACTGTTCTTTTCATTGAGCAGATTGGTAACACTGTTTTCTTGAAATCTTCAATGGGATATTTTGGAGTGCATGGAAGTTTTAGGGTGACAAAGGAAATTTCCTCAGACAAAAACTAGAAAGAAGCTTTCTGCAAAACTGCTTTGTTATTTGTTAATTCATCTCACAGAGTTACACCTTTCTTTTCTTTTCTTTTTTTTTTTTTTTTTTTTTTTGAGACGGAGTCTGGCTCTGTCACCCAGGCTGGAGTGCAGTGGCCGGATCTCAGCTCACTGCAAGCTCCACCTCCCGGGTTTACACCATTCTCCTACCTCAGCCTTCCAGGTAGCTGGGACTACATGCACCCGCCACCTCACCTGGCTAGTTTTTTGTATTTTTTAGTAGAGACGGGGTTTCACCATGTTAGCCAGGATGGTCTCAATCTCCTGACCTCATGATCCACCCGTCTCGGCCTCCCAAAGTGCTGGGATTACAGGCTTGAGCCACTGCACCCGGCTACACCTTTCTTTTCATGCAGCGGTTTGGTAGCACTCTTTTTGTGGAATCAGAGAAGGGATAGTTTGGATTGCATTGAATCCTATGGTAACAAAGGAAATATCTTCAGGTAAAACAAGAAAGAAGCTTTCTGAGAAACTTCTTGGTGATGTTTGAATTCATCACACAGAGTTACACCTTTCCTTCC
>NW_016870481.1:0-720 GCF_001698545.2 Rhinopithecus bieti | reverse complement strand
GATTTGATCCGGTCCAATGCGGTTTGATCCTGTTTGTTCCGGTTTGATCTGGTCTGGTCTGGTTTGATCTGGTTTGATCCGGTTTGATCCGGTCCGATCCGGTTTCATCCGGTTTGATCCGGTCCGATCCGGTTTGATACGGTTTGATCCGGTCCGATCCGGTTCCATGTGGTATGATCCGATTTGATCCGGTCCGATCCGGTTTGTTCCATTTTGATCCGGTCTCGTCTGTCTTGATCCGGTTTGTTCCATTTTGATCCGGTCTCGTCTGTCTTGATCCGGTTTGATCCGGTCCGATACGGTTTCATCTGGTTTCATCTGGTTTGATCCGGTTTGATCCGGTTTCATCTGGTTTGATCCGGTCGATCCGTTTTCATCTGGTTTGATCCGGTTTGATCCGGTCCGATCCGGTTTGTTCCATTTTGATCCGGTCTCGTCTGTCTTGATCCGGTTTGATCCGGTCCGATCCGGTTTCATCTGGTTTGATCCGGTCGATCCGTTTTCATCTGGTTAGATCCGGTTTGATCCGGTCCGATCCGGTTTGATCCGGTCTGGTCTGAGTTGATCCGGTTTGATCCAGTTTGATCCGGTCTGGTCTGGCTTGATCCGGTTTGATCCGGTCTGGTCCGGTTTGAGCCGGTGATCCAGTCTGGTCCGGTTTAGTCTGGTTTGAGCCGGTGATTCGGTCTGGTCCGGTTTGAGCTGGTTTGATCTGGTTTG
>NW_016870480.1:0-430 GCF_001698545.2 Rhinopithecus bieti | reverse complement strand
AAGTTGCTATTCCCAAAAGTAGGGAATAATAGCCTCTGTCCCCAGATAATCCTACAGCTTTCCTTCCCTGGATCAAATCCCCAGAATGTGTATGTGAACTGTAAATACTTGTGACATCATTTTTCCATCATTTATAAATTTCAGCTTCAAATCACATGATAATCTTTAGAAGACACTAGTAGAAAATGAGCCTGTTTATATAAAGGTAGAGATTATGAAATGGATCAATTTTAGAAAATAACCAAACACATTTTATTATTCATTATTTTAAATGATTCCTTTAAATTCTTCATTTTTTGAACAATTAAAATATTCTACGTTGTGAAATGTGCACAGTGGTTTCCATAATAGAGGAGTCTTCATTTCAGAAATGTGTATTTTGTACATGAATTTAGTAGTTTATCCAGTTGACAAATTTGTATTGAATTTT
>NW_016870479.1:5278-8484 GCF_001698545.2 Rhinopithecus bieti | reverse complement strand
TTATTGAGGATTTTTGCATCGATGTTCATCAGGGATATTGTCTTTTACAGGAACTTGGATGATGGTGGAAACCATCATTCTCAGCAAACTAACACAAGAACAGAAAAATCAAACACCACACATTCTCACTCATAAGTGGGAGATGAACAATGAGAACACATGGACACAGGGAGGGTAACATCACACACTGGACCCTGTCTGGATGTTGGGGCATAGGGGAGGGATAGCCTTAGGAGAAATACCTAATGTAGATGATGGGTGCAGCAAATCACCATGGCACATGTATACCTATATAAGAAAAGTGTACGTTTTGCACCATGTATCCCAGAACTTCAAGTATGATTAAAAGAAAAAAAAAAAAAGGGATTTAGAAGTAAGGCCGGCAGGGTAATTTGGGTAAACATTCATGGTCCCGTTGCAAGTGCTAAATCTTCAGCACTGGCCCACAGACTGGAAATTCAGTCAGGATTTGTGCTTTGCAGTCTTGAGCCAGAGTTTCTTTTATTGGGGGGAAACCTTAGTCTTTGCTCTTGAAGTCTGTATTTCACTGGGGAATAAGTCCCACTCGTATTAGACAGTATGCTCTGCTATACTCAAGACTTCCCGATTGTAAATGTTATTCACCTGTACAAAATTCATGAACAGAAACATCTAGCGTAGTGTTTTATCAAGCAACCAATCATCACAGCCTTGCCAACACTGATGTGCACAAAATTAGCCATCATCAGATATTACAGAGTGCTATGATCTGTATGTTTATGGCCCCTCCAATTCTTATATTGAAAACTAATCTCAAAGTGATGGTATTAGGAGGTGGTGCCTTTGGGAGGTGATAAGGTAATTAGGCTGGAATCTCAAGAATGTGATCCGTGCCCTTATAAAAGGTATCCCAGAGATCTCCCTGACCCCTTCCACCATATGAGGACACAGCAGGGTGCCAGCTATGAACCAGAAAGCAAATCCTCACTGGACACTGAATGTCTTGATACCTTGATTTTAGATTTCCAGCCTCCATAACTGTGAACAATATGTGTCTTTTTCTTATAAATGATCCAGTCTAACACCTTTTGCTGTAGGAGATCAAACAGACTAGGGTATGTGACTATAAAATCTTCAAGTTGTATACCAGTGAGAGGTAAACTTTATTTCTTTCCTTTTCATTAGTAAAGCTATGAACATAAATATCTTTCTCATCGAAGATTCATAATGTCTTCATGATTTTCGATGTGTGTTGATAGAAGTTACACTTAACTACTTTGTAGCAATTATTAGTAAAAATATGTGTAGAGTCAAAGACTAATAATATTGCCAACATAGAAGAAATTGCATCATATGCTCTCAAATGCAGGAACACTCCAGGCTGTTTGGGATCAATCCCATGGGTTGCTAGAATTGCACAATCCTTTTCTGAGAAATACGATTTTAAGAAATGTAATCCTTTCTTCATGAAGATGTGTCTCAACCATCTACTTTTACTATATGTAGAATACTGTAGTAAAAGTTAAAATGAGTTAAATATGCATATTAGTGGAGATATTTTGTGAGCATCTTGATATTCAGTATATTTCCTTAAATTTAGGAATATGGGCAAAATATGGGAGGTTGATCTTTCTCTTTCTAATTTCCCCAATAGGTGTGCACAAAATAATGGGTCATGCATAACAATATTTTTACTCAGGAGCACAGTTCAGTACACTTTGAACAGTCATCCCTTACTTTAGAGGTGAGATAAATATTGCATAAAAGTGACACAACTGCCTAGGTAATTAGTGCAAGCCCTGACTAACTGGAAGCAGTCCTTGTTGCTGAATTGGACAACCTTTCTTTGCCATCTTCTGTGTTGAGTTGTATCCTGTAACACTCTGTGCAATAGGAATCATTTGATGTCAAAGAGAGAAATTGAGCAATCCAAATCATGTAAGGAGGCATTTCCTCAGTGATTACTATTTTGAACGTAGTCTTCACAATGTTTTGGGAATGCCAGAATATTTTATTGTTGCATGAAAATCTTATTTCTAACTTTAATGTAGAGGCAGCACTTTTGCTTGAAAGCAGTGGCTTCTTACCTAGGTAGTTATAGAGATCCTAGGCAGCAAAATATCTATTTTTTGATATCTATCTCTGTATCACTATCTATCTATCTATATCTATATCTGTATCTATCTATCTATCTATCTATCTATCTATCTATCTATCTATCTTAACTCTCATCTACCTATTATCTGTATAATCTGCCTATCTCTCTATTTTCTGTCTAATCTCTCCATCATCTGCCCACCTAACATCTATTTATGTCTATCCATCCATTTATCTCTCCATCTACCCATCTACTATCTGTCTTCTGTCTGCCATCTAGCCATATCAATCTGTTCATCCATCTATAATCTTTCATCTATCTCTATATCAATGATCTGTCTGCCTATATAAACGATTCATCTATCCATCCACCTATATGTATCTATGAATTATTTGTGTATTTGTGGATGTTCATCTATATCAAATATTTATGTATCTATCCAACTATCATGTAGATATATCTATCTCTCTATACACCTATTTATCTATCTATGCATGTGTCTACTATGTATCTGTCTATCCATCTATCTACTGAATATCTATGCAACTATTGATGTATGCATCTATGAACATCTATGAATCTATTTATGAATATTTGTTATCTATCTATATATCTATCTATTTTATCTATTTATCTCTATTAATTATTTATCTGTTTGCCTATTATCTATCTAGCCACCTACCCATCCACCTGCTTAGACATATCAATTATCCAAGTATTTATCTATCTATTCATCTATCTATTTTAAGTATGTGTGTGTGTATGTATGTATGTATGCATGTATGTATCTATCTATCTATCTATGCATCTATCTTTACCCCAGTGCACTAGTTTGTATCTTACAAAACTGATGTACATTAAGCATGTCACAACTTCATACACTCATATTTCTTTTTTTTTCTTTTCTTTTCTTTTTTTTTTTTTTTTTTTTTTTTTTTTTTTTTTTTTTTTTTTTTTTTTTTTTTTTTTTTTTTTTTTTTTGAGATAGAGTCTTGCTCTGTCATTCAGGCTGGAGTGCAGTGGCACGATCTCAGCTCTGCAAGCCCCACCTCCCGGGTTCACGCCATTCTCCTGCCTCAACCTCCTGAGTAGTTGGGACTATAGGCACCCGCTACCACGCTTGGCTATT
>NW_016870479.1:0-5223 GCF_001698545.2 Rhinopithecus bieti | reverse complement strand
TTTTTTTTTTTTTTTTTGTATGTTTTTTAGTTGAGACAGGATTTCACCATGTTAGAGAGGATGGTCTCGAGCTCCTGACCACATGATCTGCCCACCTCGGCCTCCCAAAGTGCTGGAATTACAGGCGTTAGCCACTGCACCTGGCTGACACACATATTTCTTAAGAATACAGCAGTGACAACAAAAAGCTTGAATTTCTCTTTTGTTATCACGTGCACACTCAAGTATACATATTACCTTGACCAAGAGTTTCAAGTTCTTCTATTTATGCATTAAAAAATATTACCACTTTAAATTAAAATTCATAGTATGTGGGAAATTAACTTAGTAGCTGTATTAGTCCATGGTTGTGTTCCTGTAAGGAACTATCCAACACTGGGTAATTTATAAAGAAGAGAGTTTAATTGCCTCAGGGCTACAAAGAGCATGGCTGTAGAGGCCTTAGGAAATTTACAATCACGGCAGAAGCAAAGGGGAAGCAGGCACATCTTACATGGCAGAAGCAGGAAGAAGAGAGCAAAAGAAGAGGTGCCACACACTTTTACAAAACCAGATCTCATGAGAATTCAATCACTATCGTGAGAACAGCAAGGGGGTCAGCCACTCCATGATTCAACCATCCCTCACCAGGCTCCTTCTCCAAAATGGTGGATTACAATTCAACCAGAAATTTGGGTGGGAACAGAAATTCAAACCATATCAGGAGGCATCTCCTCATTTGAAAGTAGCCTTCGCAAGTTTTCAGGAGTGTCAGAAACCGAGCTCCCTGTCCACAAGATGGTGGATTTTTACTTGAAGGGATGGCTCAGTAGATGCCCTGTGCACAATAGTTAATGTTGTTTATCTCTGCCAATTGCTCCTGTGGTGCAGAGCTAGGCAGCATCTATCTGTTCCCTCTTCAGTCAGCTAAACACGCTAACATTCTCACCTGGAGACATCTCTCCAAATTTTCCAAGAAATGCCTCCACAATTTTCCTGGTTGTGAGCCAATTAAATATTCTTGCCCTGAACAAGCTAAACACATACCAAATGTGTCTTCTGTGTGCAATACTCAGAAACTGTTTTCTGAGCCTCCTGATGAATGCACCCTGTGCCCTCAAGATTATGTATGAGCATGGATTTTAAGCTTTCAACAAGTGATATATACTTTAAAATGACAATGGATGACAATATCATTCTTTCTCCAATTAATGCTTTAAAGAAGCATGAGAGAACAGGAAGAAACTGATGTATGCTATATAATCTTGGAAGACCTCATGGGAATTACAGCTGTCTCTGCAACATGCCAGGGAAATTCAGATATTCTCATAGGTCTCTGCTTGCATGTGTCCAGGGTCACAACCAAAATATTTTACCATTTGGCAGCAGGGGACGTAGAAGTCGTGAGCCACACATCAATAAATTAAAGCTGAGTTATGAAATAGTGTCATTCTTTCACTCCTGTGAGGATGCTTGGTAGACTGGCTCAGTTCTTAGCATGGAAGAAGGCAGATAGAATATCTCATACTGATCCTAAAAGGAACCTCAAATTGAGGCTTAGGACATTGATATGAAAAAATATATGATAGAATTATATCTATTCCCATCTTACTGTTTTATGGATTACAAATTTAAAAAAAAGAGATCCATGCTGATTTATTCAGTTTCCACCTTATAAAGAATAAGAGAGACAGGACTTGGAACCCAGAGTCTGTGAAATTTGGTAAAATGTTCTTGGAGGTAATATACTCTCAGCACCTAAGGCAGGGCTGTTGCTAGGATCAGTGATGCAATTGAGAAGACCTTCCCCTGCAATCCCCTGCATGCGCATTCTCTTCCCTTTGATTGCCTATAAACATTGCATTTTATTCCTTATAATTTTCATCTCCACCCCATCTCTACATTTTATTAAAATTTAAATATCCCAATATATATTTTTATTACCTGTTACAAATTTGCCCAAACTTTTATCTCTGAATTTCTTATTTTCCTTGATTTCTCAATTATTTTTCAATACGTTTTTTAATGAAGAATTTTTTTCAGTCATTTACTATACACGATTAAAACTATATATGATCTCCCCATGTTTTCCAGGTAGAGATCAATACATACATTCTTTTTTTTCTTTTGAGACAGGATCTCACTCTGTCACGCAGGTTGAAGTGATCTTGGCTCACTGCAACCTGCACCTCCAGGGCTCAAATGATCCTCCCACCTCAGCCTCCCAACTACCTACAACTACAGGTGCTCACCAGCATGCACAGCTAGGTTTTATATATTTTTTTCTGGAGAAGAGCTCTCACCATGTTTGCCAGCCTGGTCTTCAACTCCTGAGCTCAAGTGATACACTTGCCCCAGCCTCTGTAGTGCTGGGATTACAGGTGTGAGTCACTGTACCTGGCCTACATTGCCTTTTTTTTTTTTTTTTTTTGAGACGGAGTCTGTCTCTGTCACCGAGGTTGGAGTGCAATGGCACGATCTCGGCTCACTGCAAGCTCCGCCTCGCTAGTTCACACCATTCTCCTGCCTCAGCCTCCCAAGTAGCTGGGACTACAGGTGTCTGCCACCATGCCCAGCTAATTTTTTTTGGTATTTTTAGTAGAGATGGGGTGTCACCATGTTATCCAAGATGGTCTCGATCTCCTGACCTCGTGATCTGCCCACTTCAGCCTCCCAAAGTGCTGGGATTACAGGCGTTAGCCACCATGCCTGGCCCCATGCATTGTTAAATGAATGCATAAATATACTAGTTTTAGAGCCTACACACAGAATTATTGCAAAAGGAAAGTTAAGAAGGAGACACAACCAACAATTTTGGAGAAAAAAAAAAAAACCTTTTTGTCTGTGGAAAAAAAAAAAAAAAAAAAGAACAACATCATAATGACCAAAAGAAACAAGCTTCATTTAATTCTATTTGATGTATGCCTTCAATGCTGTTTTAAAAGATGACATATGTAGAACACCTTGCCACCCTGAAGATAGCAACAGATTGTTGTGTGACATCATGAAACTCATATCTGTGTACGCTTCCTTCACCTTCTGAACTAGTCTTCTCACATCTTCTCACAATACATTGCAGAAACCACCGGATCATGCATACCTCAAAATGTGGTAAAATATCCTTCAAGCTCCCTAGTGAAAATAAGAGAGAGAGTTGCAAACAAAACTGAAATGACCCAGGGAGAACAGAAATTCATTACAGTGTAAAGGTGGTGTTGGTAGCAGCAAATGTCATAGTTGAGTTATCCACAACAGCCTAACAAGAGATGCAAATTCTCTTTGAAATTCTCAAAGCCCTAGGCTCAAGTGATTCTTCTGCTTGAGCTCCCAAGTAAATGGGATTATAGGCACGATAAATTCTTCCATTAGCCAGAGGAAAAAAAAATAGAAATGAGGAGAAAAATATGAAAAAATCCTCATGAGGAAGGGGTCAGAGAAAGCATAAGCAGTTTCTTCCCACATTGTCCAGTCAATATCACCTCTGGGAAAAGGTCCCTGCTTATTCTGTGGCTTTCTTTGTGAGCAGACATATTATCATGAGTGTTCAACTGTGTTCACCTTTTCAGTCTGTTTTATCTGATGCCCTAATGTGAGTTTTTCAGCCTTAAAGATTCTTCACTTTGGTGAGTATGGTGGCTCATGACTGTAATCCCAGTACTTTGGGAGGATAAGTCAGGATGATTGCTTTGGACCAGGAGATTGAGACAAGCCTGGGCAACATAGTGAGGCCTCATGTCTACAAATATTAAAAAATTAGCTGGTTTTGATGACACACACCTGTAGTCCAAGCTGCAAGTGAAGCTGAGGTGGCAGGATCACTTGAATCCAGGAGGTTGAGGCTGCAGAGAGCTATGATTGCAGCCTGCACTCCAGCCTAGATAATAGAGCAAGACCTTGACCCAAATATAATAATTTAGAAAAGACTCTTTTCTTCATCACCTCAGAATTTGTGTTACTTTCCAAGGACCAGATTATATCTTGGTATTTTATATCACATTTTAAGAGACTGTTGAGAATTCAAGGACTCTACAGTGCAGTACTTAAGGCTACATGACTGTTTGTGGAGATGTCCCTATGAAATGCACAGGCAGCATCAACTCTGCAAACAGTTTAGAGCCAAGTGAAGACCTAATGAGGTTGAGAGTAAAACACAGACCAGGAAAAAACAGAAGACAAGTAAAACATAATCATTTGAACCTGTCATTGCAATATTTATTTTTGATCTGATGATAGTGTTTAGAAGAAAGCCTGGGAGATTTATCTGGATAGGCAATAGGTGAATCTGAATCTAACTGAAATATTGTGAATTATTCTATATTAGGTGATGTCAATTCCATCAGTGCCCAGTAGTGTTTATTTCTTCAGAGGTGGGGTTTTGCTATGTTGCCTGCACTAGCCTTAAACTCCTGGACCCAAGTGATCCTCCCACCTCAGTCTCCCAAGCAGTTAGAACTGTAAGTACATGACACCAAGCCTGACTAATTTTTTATTTTAATTTTTTAGAGACAGGGTCTCACTCTCACAGAGGCTGGAATGCAGTGGAACAATCATAGATCACTGTAGCCTCAAAGCCCTGGGCTCAAGCCATTCTTCTGCCTGAGCCTCCCAAGTAACTGGGACTATAGGTATGAACCACTATCCCTAAAAGTACTTTTTATCAAGTCAATAAAGAGAAAACAAAACTAGATACTTCAGTAAATGCCAAGAATATCAGAATAATTTGCATTTATGTTTGGGGAAGCAGACAGTTCATCACTCATAGCTTAGTTGCTTGGAATATTGATGGACTTTTGATCTATACATTTTACACAGTAGTTTTTGGATAGGACATTTAGGTTCCTTAACATTAACTATGCATTATAATGGCTATGGAATTGCACAGGAATTTAATTCATAAAATGTAAATGTCTTTACGCATTCATTTCTCACTGTTATGGCCTGGTTATGTCTCCCTCCTACCGCACCCTCTAATTTCACTGTATTTGAAGATACAGCATTTAAAGATGTAACTAAGGGTAAATTAGTTCATCAAGATAGAGTTCTAATCCAACAGGACTGGTGTCTTCACAAGAAGAGAAAGAGATGCAAAGGTGCATGCACAGAATATTTATTTCACATATATGTACTTACACTTTTATAAATATTTCAAATACATTTTCAACAATACCTCTAAATTTTTAGATATTGAATTCTGAATTTAAAGGTCAAATTCCAAGGTTTTCAAAAATCTAGCTGTACTATCTC
>NW_016870478.1:0-704 GCF_001698545.2 Rhinopithecus bieti | reverse complement strand
CTTTATATATATTTTTATATATTACAATTTCTTTATATATATTCATATATAAAGAATAGAATACTAAAATATGTATTCTAGATAGCAGCTACTCTTTTTATCAAGGTTCTTAGCTTCTTTGCATTGGGTTGGAACACGCTCCTTTAGCTTGGTGTAGTGTTTTATTACCCACCTTCTGAAGCCTGCTTCTGTTAATTCATTCATCTCATTTTCCATCCTGTACTGCACCCTTGCTGGAGAGACGTTGTGATTACTTGGAGATGAGGCACTCTAGCTTTTTGGGTTTCAGCTTTTTTGTTGTTGTTGATTCTTTCTCATCTTCGTGAGTTTGTCTAGTTTCAATCTTTGAGGCTGCTGATTCTTGGATGGGCTTTTTGGGGATATATATATATATATATATATCTCACAATTTCTTTATCCATTTGTTGACTAATGGGCTGGTTCCATACTTTTGAAATTGCAAATTGTGCTGCTATACACATATATGTGCATGTTTCTTTTTTGTATAATGACTTATTTTCCTCTAGGTAGATGCCCAGTAGTGGAATTGCTAGATCAAATGGCAGATCTACTTTTTGTTCTTTAAGGAATTGCCAAACTGTTTTCAATAGTGGATGTAGTAGTTTACATTCCCAACATCAGTGTGAAAGTGTTCCCTATCACCGCATCCACGCCAACGTCTACTGTTTTTTTATTATGGCCAT
>NW_016870477.1:0-704 GCF_001698545.2 Rhinopithecus bieti | reverse complement strand
CCGCCTCGGCCTCCCAAAGTGCTGGGATTATAGGCTTGAGCCACCGCGCCCGGCTATACCCTACTTTTAAACAAAAATTTTGGTCTCTGATCACCTTGGGACATATCATTGCTCAGAATAGGAGGTAAGTACCTCCTAAAACTTCCTAAACCCATATTCTTGTTTTTCTTTAAAAACAATACTTGTTATAGATAATTTCTCACTGACTGCCTCTTTCTTTAGTTTCTAGCATATTACCATGTTACTAGGCTCTTGAAAGCTGAAGCAGGTATCGACTCCTTCTTTTTGATGGAAGAAAGAGGAGAGGAAAGCTGTCAATCAACAGGCACCAGTTTTTCTGTCACAGAAGTGGACATAAACCTAAACTGGACAGAGTAATCCTATCTCTGCTTAATCACAGATTGGAGATGGGCATGTAAGCCAAACAAGACCAGACATAGTTATCTTTTGGGAATTTGTGTGGAAACTGGAAAAGAGATTTTAAGTTGTAATCCATATGCTATCAAAGACCAATGATCTTGTGCTTAGATATGGATGTTTACCTAATACTTCCCAATACTCCTAAATTAGATAAAATATCAATTTCTATTTTGAAAACTATATATTAAAATATTTTTCTATCCAAATCCAATTAAAAGGAACTAGAACTGCTAATTCTATCCCATACCACTATCATCTAACATAAATATATATATTTATATATA
>NW_016870476.1:0-1212 GCF_001698545.2 Rhinopithecus bieti | reverse complement strand
AGATCACTTTTTGTTTTTTTAAGCTGTGAAACATTGGAAGGTATTAAAATGCCTATATATATCAATGTTCAGGTAGTAGCATCTAACTAATAAATAACATATTTTAGAAATTATTTAATAATCTGATCAAATGCTTAAATGCTTACTATATGATGTTATATGAAGACATTAATGTGCAAAACTGTAAGATGCAAATTAACTACAGGCATGCACACACACACACACACACACACACACACACACACACAGAGGGTAAGAGTACAAGGAAAAAACACAGAGAAACTAGAAAAAATGCATTGTAAGGTTAACAATGGTAAAATCTGGATGACGATATTATGAGTGATTTTATGTTCTATCTAATAATCTGGAACCTAAAAATAAACCATCCACTTTAACAGTTGTTATTTTTTTCCATATTTGTTGAGCCTTTTGAAGGAATAAAACAGGGATACAGTTGAAGCCTACTTTTACCCATATGTTATCCCAATATGCTCTTCCCTTTCAAAAGTAACTGCTCTCCTACATTTATTTATTGTTTATGTCCTTATTTAATGTTCTTATTACATTTTAATTTTTTAATTTTAATTTTGTGCTTACAGAGTAGATGTATGTATTTATAGGGTACACGAGATATTTTCATACAGTCATATAATGCATAATAGTCACATCAGGGTAAATCAAGTATATATCCCCTCAAGTATTTATACTTTGTTACAAAAAATTCAATTATACTCCTTTAGATATGTTTAAATGTACAATTAAATTATTGTTGATTATAGTTACTCTGTTGTACTACCAAATGCTAGGTGTTATTCATTTTTTTCTAACTTTTTTGTAGCCATTAACCATCCCCACCTCCCCTCTACCACACCACTACCCTTGCCATCCTCTAGTCCTATCTTTCTACTCTCTATCTCCATGAGTTCAATTGTTTTGATGCTTAGATCGTACAAAAAAGTGAGCACATGCAATGTTTGTCTTTCTGTGACTGGCTTACTTTACTTGGCATAATGACCTCCAGTTCCATACATGTTGCAAATGACAGAATCTCATTCTTTTTTTATAGTTGAATAGTCCTCCATTGTGTATAGGTACCACATTTTCATTATCTGTTCATCTGTTGATGGACAAAGGTTGTTTCCAAATCTTGGCTATTGTGAAAAGTGCTACAACAAACAGAGGAGTGCAGATAGCTCTTTAATATACTGATTT
>NW_016870475.1:0-1213 GCF_001698545.2 Rhinopithecus bieti | reverse complement strand
CATTTGTTTTATATGAAAGTATGAATATTGTACAGATATCAAAGACACTTCTCAAATCTGAGTATTGACAATTTTAAAGTATTTACAATCAAGTCCCCCAGCCATTTAAAATATTCAGGTATCTTTATTTTTAAGAGTAAATCAACCTGTTCTTGTGTCTATGTAAATTATTCAAATTAAATTTATTGTTTTCCAAATTTTAAAATTTCAACTTTTATATTTTGTCTAATGTGAAAACTGAAAATAATTTAACATAAGTCTGTCATCCCCTAAAATTAGCTCATTTCTCATCCTCACCTTGTGCTGTTGAAAAGAAAACTTCTGCTATAAGAGTAAATCAGTTATCCCCAGTGCAAGTTCCATTTATACCTCATAGCTATCTAAATGTTACTATTTGAGATTATCCTTTGAGTTCCAATGCTGTGGTCATATATATAGTGTTAAGAACCAGATTCCAAATCAGGGCTACAATATACAACATGATTCAATCACCTGTAACAGATGTATTTGGTAGTTGTTAAACATATTTAGATATTGGATTAAATTGGGAAAAGTGTTAATTATTTCATCTTTATTTTTCAGGTATGAGGAATCTAACAATGATATTTTAAATTTCATCTTTCTTTCCATCTAGCATTAGTTACTCAATTTGAATTTGTAGGATGCCTTACTATTATATTATAAAAATATGGTATATATTACTAAGGCAGTTTTCATTATATTTAAAAATATGTAAATATGAAATAATTAAATTCCATTAAAACATTTAATATATTGAAAAGTACAATTATGTATAAAATGAAAGTTTATTGGGGTGGTGGCTACCTATATAGTCTCAGCTACTCCAGAGGCTGGGGCAGGAGGATGGCTTGAGCCCCAGCTTCTGAGTCCAGCCTGGGCAACATAGCGAGACCATGTCTCTTAAAAAACTGCATATATAAAAGTTGATTTAATTGTTATTTTTGCATATCATATTTGGAAAATTTTATGAGGTTTAATGTAAATATAAACTATTAATATTTATTTTGGTTAAAACAATATAATGAAACACTTGGAAAATAGAAAAATATACAGTATGAAAATTAGATTTTCATACTGTACCAGATTACCATAGGCAGATTACCAGATTACCATAGGCAATGTGACATTTGTTGAATGTGTTTAAAGTTTTTATTTTTTAAAATTTCTTTTGTCATTTTTGTAAGTTGCATTA
>NW_016870474.1:0-704 GCF_001698545.2 Rhinopithecus bieti | reverse complement strand
AACTAACACAGGAACAGAAAATCAAACACTGCATATTCTCACTTCTAAGTGGGAGTTGAACAATGAGAACATATGGGCACAGGGAGGGGAACATCACACATGGGGTCCCGTTGTGGGGTGGGGGGCAAGGGAAGGGATAGCATTAGGAGAAATACCTAATGTAAATGGTGGGTTGATGGGAGCAGCAAACCACCATGGCACAAGTATACCTATGTAACAAACCTGTACGTTCTGCAGATGTATCCCAGAATTTAAAGTATAATAATAATAATAGTAATAATGTTATATCCTGTCATTTGCAACAACATGGATGGAACTGGCAGTCATTATAACTGAATAAGCCAGGCAGAGAAAGACAAACTTCTCATTTTCTCACTTATTTGTGGGAGCTAAAAAATTATGCAATTGAACTCATGGAGACCGAGTAGAATGATGGTTACCAAGAGGCCAATCAGAGTAGTCAGGGGAGTGACAGGGAAAAAGAGATGATTAGTGGCCACAAAAAGAAAATTGTTAGAAATATTGAATTAGATCTAGTATTTGATAGGATGACAGGGTGGCTATAGTCCATAATAATTTAATTTTATATTTTAAAATAACTGAAAGAATATAATTGAATTGTTTGTAACCTAAAGGATAAATGCTTAGGTTGATGGATACTCTATTTACCATGATGTGATTATTACACTTTATATGTATATTCA
>NW_016870473.1:9177-10389 GCF_001698545.2 Rhinopithecus bieti | reverse complement strand
GCATCATTTTTGTATTGAAGAGTTGTCCAAATTGTTTTCATTATTTTTGGGGAAAGAATTTCAGGGCTTCCAAGTTTTTAAGTTACATATTTAAAATAAACTTTTTTAAAAAAATTTTATTTTAGATTAAAAGTGTATATGTTAAGGCTTGTTACATTCGTATATTGTGTGATGCTGAAGTTTGAGCTTATAATGATCCCGCCACCAAAGTAGCAACAAAGTGCTCAGTGGAGTTTTTCAATACTTGCCCGACTCCCTCGCTTTTTTTGGCGTCCTCAGTGTCTGTTGTTCCCATCTTTGTGTCTGACTGTACCCAATGTTTAGCTCCTACTTATAAGTGAGAATATACAGTATTTGATTTTCTGTTTCTGTATAAATTCACTGAAGATAATGTCCTCTAACTGGATCCATGTTGCTGCAAAGGACAAGATTTTGTTAGGAGCAGCAAATTTGATGAGTCTGCAGCAAATTCGATCCTTGCCTCCTCAGAGGAAAGAATATTCAGCTGAGGGACAGAAATAGGTTTAAGTCAGAGGGAGAGACTGAGGCAAGTTTTAGAGCAGGAGTGAAAGAAAGTAAAGTACACTTGGAAGAGGGCCAAGCAGGTGACTTGAGAGATCCAAGTGCCCCATTTGGCCATTGCCTTGAGGTTTTATACATTGGCATGGTTCCAGGATTTGTGTTTCTTCTCCTTTCTTCCCTTGGAGCAGACTGTCTGCATGTATGGTGGCCTGTCAGCACTTGGGAGGGGCCGCATGTGCAGTGTGTTTATTGAAGTTGTGTGCATGATCACTTGAAGCGATTTTCCCTTTTCAGTCTAGTGTTCTTAGAGGGAGGTCATATACTGGTTATACTCCACTATCTTGCCTCTTAGTGTGCATGCTTGAGACTCTTCACCATCTCCTGAGATCTTATTGGGAAGCTGCTAATCACCAGCTTCAGGTGTTTTCTATCTATTAGACCCTCTTTCCCTGGTGCCAGCTGTGACCAATCATTGTTTTAGTGAGATTGTTTAACAACAGCCTGACCATCACCTGATGGTCGCCTGACATTCCTGAGTGGGAGGGGAGCTCTCCTGCCCTGCACGTATCTGCCTAACTACCTACTCTAACAATTTCACTCTTTCTTATGACTACATAGTATTCTGTAATGTGTGTGTGTGTGTGTGTGTGTGTGTATATATATATATATATATATATATATATCTTCTAT
>NW_016870473.1:0-6012 GCF_001698545.2 Rhinopithecus bieti | reverse complement strand
TTTTTTTCCCCGCCACGGTGCCCCACCAGGGGGGAGCAACAGAAAGCCCCCCAAAAAAAAAAAAAAAAAAAAAAAAAAAAAAAAAAAAAATGTTGAGGCTGGGCACAGTGGCTCACACCTGTAATCCCAGAACTTTGGGAGGCCAGGGGGGTTGGACCACAAGGTCAGGAGATTGAGACCATCCTGGCTGACATGGTGAAACCCCATCTCTACTAAAAACATAAAAAATTAACCAGGCGTGGTGGCACGCACCTGTAGTCCCAGCTACTTGGGAGGCTGAGGCAGGAGAATCGCTTGAACCCAGGAGGCAGAGGTTGCAGTGAGCCGAGATCGCGCCACTGCACTCCAGCCTGGGCGACAGAGCAAGATACCATTAAAAAAAAAAAAAAAAAAAAAAAAAAAGAGCTGAAAGTGGGCCCCTATCTCTTCTGGCTTGTAAGATTTCTGCTGATAC
The DNA here is from genome assembly GCF_001698545.2 of Rhinopithecus bieti. Taxonomy (NCBI): domain Eukaryota; kingdom Metazoa; phylum Chordata; class Mammalia; order Primates; family Cercopithecidae; genus Rhinopithecus; species Rhinopithecus bieti. The sequence goes on along the minus strand of NW_016870473.1, from coordinate 5,558 downwards.
ATCTACTGTTAGTCTGATGGATTTTCCTTTATAGCTGATATGACCCTTTTCTCTTGCTTCATTTATAGTTTTTTCTTTCACATTGACCTTGGATAGTCTGATCACTAAGTGCTTTGAGGATCATTGTCTTGTATAGTATCTCATAGGAGTTCCCCAGATTTCTTCTAGCTATATGTCAACCCCTGTAGCAACATTGGGGAAATTTTCCTGAATTGTATCTTCAGATATGTTTTCAAAGTTGCTTATCTTCTTTTCTTCTGTTTCAGTAATGCCAGTAAGTCATAGATTTGGTCATTTAACATAATCCTGTATTTCTCAAAGGCTTTGTTCATTTTATTTATTCTTTTGTCTTTAGGTTTTCTTTTTTCCACTGAGTCATTTAATAGGACCAATCCTTGAGCTCTGAATTTCTTTCTTCTGCTTGGTCTAATCATTTGTTAAGGTTTATGATCATATTTTGAAATTCTTAAAGTAAATTTTTTAATTCCAGACATTCCATGTGGTTCTTTCCTAATGTAGCTATGTTGTACTTTCAAATCTTGGATCATTTTCTGGCTTCTTTGTGTTGGATTTCTGTTGGATCTTGTTGAGTTTGCCATTTATATTCTGAATTCTGTATCTGTCATTTCAGACATCTGACTCTGTTAGGATCCATTAGGAGTTAGTGGGATCCTTTGGAGGTGATTAAACACTCTGGCTTTTGTATTGCTGGAGTTCTTGTGCTGGTTCCTTCTTATCTCAGAGAGCTGATGCTTTTGTTTTGTTTTGTGTTTTTTTTTAATTTGCTATTAGGATGAGGCTTCTTGATGTCTTATTCTTTTCTGCCTTGGGGTATGACTGCGGTATATAATGTGTATGATCATCTGGCTTTATTTCTGGATGCTTTCAATGTGCCAAGGCTCTGTACGTGTTCCATGGTTGAACTTAGGTTCCTGCCGTGGCTTTCTCAGACATTGCTTGTTGCAGCAATCTAATTCATTTGTTGGTGTAATTTAGGCTGCTTCCAGGAGATGGCGCATAAGAGTAAGAGCCAGCAGGTTAAGGCAAGGCAGAGGCCGTGGAGCACAAAAAAACGCTGTCCCCTAGGGCGCATTCACCTTCATTGTGGGTGGAGCCGCTGGAGAAGCCCTTGGAGAAGTGGACTCTTAGCCCATACTCCTTGGGTCTCCACAGCAAGAGCCACTACTGAGTCCATGACATTGCACCGAGCAGGGGGGTGGGGGGATTGAAAGAATTCCCCTTCTCCACATTCATTCCTGGGCTTTGGTGGTGCCCCTTCAGTGGCCAGCACCATGTTTGCATTTCCTTTGACTCAAACTGGGCTTTGGTGGGCTGTGATACCCGGTCCCTTAAGGATGATCCATGTTGAGGGGTAGATCTCCAGAGGAGTGGAGTCTACCTCCCTTTCACTCCTCAGAACTAATGGGGCACTGTCCCCAACTGACCAAGGGAACCAGCTGGGGCATCCAGCAATGACACACACAGAATGGTTCTGGGTTGCAAAGCTGTCCCTGGTTCCTAGTCTGGTTGCCCGGGAGAAACTTCAGCTTCGGCAACTCCCATCACTCTCCAGTCCTGTGATGCGGCACTGCCTAATTCCAGCACCTAGTGCTGAGGCATTCTCCACGCTCACTGCTCAATTCTGGCTGTGGGGACTCTCCCCCCATTCCAGAGGAAGCACGCCAATCTCTGGCCCCAGACTACAATGCCATGTCACCAAACAATGCCTCTGAACTCTCAAAATGTTGCCAGCTGTGGGCTTGTAACTACAGAGGGTGGGTCCCCTCTCAAGCAAGCAATGTGGGCAAAAAGCTGTGGAGAGTATGGTTTGCATCTCAGTCTGACAGCAGCCTGTTGCAGAGCAGTGGGTATTGTCCTAGATGTGCATGGGATGGCTTGGTCTCCCTCTCCCTCCTTGGCTGGGCAGTGGCTGCAGCTACATCAAAGCTTAGGCCAAAGGCAGAGTGCAGGCTGGAGTTAAACTCTCAAAATGGTACCTTGAGCCTGGGGCCAGGGAGGGTAGGACACCACCTGGGCAAGCAGCTTGAGCAAGAAAGTGTGGGGAGTGTGGTCCACTCACATCTCAGTCTCAACAGCAGCTCCTGGCAGAGCAGCAATACTCTCCCAAGAGTGAATGAGCGAGCCTGTTTTCCCCGTCCTTTCTTGTAGCACTTCAGTGGTTGCAGCCATGTCCATAAACCCCTGGCATCTGGGCTCTCAGAATGGCTCCCAGCTGAGGCTGCTCCAGGCTTGGATGTGTGTGGGATTCTGTATGGGTTCCCTTTCTGGAGCAGCATCTCTGTGTAATCTTTATGCAGCTCCAGATGTCAGGCACAAGGCCTTTGTGGGTCAAGGGTTTCTTCCACAGCCAAGATCATAAAAGCCTATTTCAGAGCCCTGGGTATTTCTCTTGCTGTTTCCCTGTGTCCAGGAGCCACTCTGAGGTCTTAGCCAGTTCCCAGCAGGGCAAGCTGCCTTGAACCCTGTCCTTATGTACTTCCAGGGCTTCCCATCTCTTCTCAGGTGAATCCAAGTGTTCTCTCCTAGACCATCTGGTCAAAATGTGTCTACTTACTATTCTGACTCTTCTCTGTGGAGGAGGCACACACTAGAAAACAATAGGAAGAGCTTAATGTTTTAAAATTAAATTAGGTAACAGTTTTAGAATTTAAGATAAGCCAAACATTACCGTAATTATCTCACTTTATCTTCACTCCAGCCCTATTATTAACACTGTGCAGTATTATTTGGATTTTGTTGATTAAGATATTGAAACTGAGAGAACTTATATCGTGTACTCGTGGTCAGTCAGATGGTAAGCTTGGCAGAGTGAGGGTTTGAATCAGGCCTGCTTGTATCCAGAACCTCCATTCTTGACTATCAAAGTACAGGTTATATGAGGCTGCTAAAGGAACATGATGAACCAAAATACTGAGTCTGATGCAGCCATTTCAGAGAAATGGCAATGGAGAGAGTTCTTGTTTGGCCAGCACTTCCTTGATTATTCTCTTTAACCTATGTGGATGGGGTCATAATGGATGAGGTAGTCTTGCGCCTTAGTTCATTTTGTGTTGCCATAATCCCACAGACTGGATACTTTTAAATAACTGAAATTCATTGACTTATGGCTTTAGAGACCGGCTAGTCCAAGAACAAGGTACTGATATCATGTAAGGGCTCTCTTGCTTCATCATTCCATGATGGAAAATGGAAGAGCAAGCAGAGTTTGAGAGAGCGAGAACAAGAGGAGGCCAAACTAATCCTTTTAGAAGCAACCCACTCCTATGATAATAAACCCACTCCCATGATAATGACATTAATCCACTCATAAGAGTTGTGCTCTCATGACCCAAACACCTTTTATTAGGTCTCACCTCCCAACACTACCACACTGCGGAGCTAGCTCCCAACACATGTACTTTGAGGAACACATTAAAACCATAGCACTTTGTATCCTTCTCATTTGGAGAGACATATGGCTATTTATAAAACTAAAATTATATAATTTAGATGAAAGTGAGCTATAGTAGATATAATGGTTTATTAAAGATCAAATTTTGAGGGTGGGGAAGAGATGTTGAAAGAAAGGCATTGGGGCTGCCATTTGCCCTGGAGCTTTTACAACTAAAGCTATTTCTAAAGACACATTTGTGTAGACATTGGAGGTCCCCATAGTAGCTTCAAGCATGGTAATTTTCTTAATACCCACAATCTGATTCACTGCTGTATTATTTAACCCACCGTGAGCACAATTCTGGGGCACTCTTGTTAATTTTGTAAGGTTGAAAATGGATAAAATCAATTTTATTAACAATAGATAATATTTGCTGAATGTTGTATGGCCTCTTCTAAGATATCTATATGCTGCAGAAATATGAAGACCCACTATTCAGATGTCTATGAGCCATAGAGAAGAAAATATACAGGACAGCAAGATAAAGGGTTTATTTTGTAGCTAAGTGCTACAAAGTTTCTCTATTGCCTCTAGGATATCAAGCAGTACAAATCAATTTTGTAAGTATTAACAACAGACCTGCTTCTCTTGCAGTTTAATGATTTGTATTATGGGTTACCTTTTCTCTCAGTAATGCAAAATCCTCTTGAGCAGTACTTGTTTTGCAAATTTTGTCAGCATGATGACAAGGTAGTGTGAATGTGCACTGAAAGAACCCTGCAGTTTTAAATATTCAATAGTTAGTCAAGGTATAATTTAGTCTCTCTCTTGAAAATCCATAGAAGAAATTACCAAAATGCCTACTTTGTTTGTTCTCATAGTTTTCTCCTAAAATAGCTTGCACTTACTATGATCACTGATAGAATGTAACCTTCTATTATGATTATTACTATCATAAAATGGTGAACATTTTATTTCATATTCTTTGGAGTATTCCAGAAGTTTAGGGACACACAGGTACAATTTTCTTCGAGGTACATTTTTTTAAAGTGACGTACATGTAAGGGTGACTGAGAACTAGAACACCACAGGAGATTCAGGGCCAAGAGTTCCATGTCTATAGCCATCATTCAGCTTGAAAGTCAGATTGACAAAACAACAACAACAAAACACTAAAGTCCATTCAGCATGGGAACTCAAATAATCCGTCAAACAAATATGAAAGTTCTCTTCCAAGCCTACACAGTCATTCAGTAATCCAGTTTCAAAGCTCCAACATCTATTCAGTATTATATGTCGGTAGTATGTAGCAGATGTTGATAATGTCCCACTCATACCCCTTTGGCATGTGACATTTCAGTGCATATCAGCAAGCTTGTTAAAATGTTCATCTGTGTTGAACTGGGAGAATGTTGGGTTGAACAGAACACTCTTGCTGGTATGATCATTTAGGCATTTTAAAGGTATGGGAAGAAAATGCATACAAGCACAATGGAGTTGGCTGGTTATTACTAAGTTGTATTGACATCTTACAGAGGGATAATGAGAAAAGGAAGGGTCTTACCAAATGAATGTTATACAAACCAAAAGAACTCTTTTGTAGTTTACAAATACAAGCAGTCCTCCGTATTTGTGAGTTCCACGTCTGTGGATTCTACCAACTAGGGATTTAAAATATTCAAGAAAAAAAGGATGGTTGCATCGGTACTTAACATGTACAGACTTATTTGCTTTTCATTATTCCCTGAACAATACTGTATAACAACTATTTACATACATTTACACATTTATATTATGTATTATAAGTAATTTAGACATGATTTAAAGTATATAAGAAGATGTACTAAGGTATGTGAAAATACTACACCTTTTTTTATAGTTTTAATTTTATTTTAAATTTAGGGAATGCATGTGCAGGTTTGTTACCTTGGTATATTGTGTGATGCTGAGGTTTGGGGTATCACTGATCCTGTCACCTAATGTATTAGTCCATTCTTGCATTGCTATAAAGAAATACCTGAGACTAGGTAATTTATGAAGAAAAGAGGTTTAATGGGCTCACAGTTCTGTAGGGTGTATAGGATATGTGGTGCTGTCTGTTTGGTCTCTGGTGAAGCCTCAGGAAGGTTAAAAGCACAGTGGAAGTTTAGTGGGGAGCTGGCAT
>NW_016870471.1:0-1105 GCF_001698545.2 Rhinopithecus bieti | reverse complement strand
CAGGTGTGGTGGCATGTGCCTGTAGTCTCAGCTGCTTGGGAGGCTGAAGTGGGAGGATCGCTGGAGCCCAGGAAGTGTATATTGCAGTGAGCCAAGATTGTGCCAGTGCACTCCTGGGCGACAGAGCGCATGTCTGTCTCAAAATAAATAAATAAATAAAATTTTTCTTGAATATGAAGTGAGTTTAATTTTCTTTTATATTTTAAACTTTATTTTGAGCACATATAAAGTTTCAAATAGTATTTACATTTTGATGTTGAAATTTATAGGTATATGATGATGGAAAATATGTGTATGTAGTAACAGAACTTATGAAAGGAGGTGAATTGCTGGATAAAATTCTTAGACAAAAATTTTTCTCTGAACGAGAGGCCAGTGCTGTCCTGTTCACTATAACCAAAACCGTTGAATATCTTCACGCACAAGGGGTAAGTCTTTTTAACACTCTGTATATACATGCACACACTTTTTTTCTTTATGTTTGAGCTAAAATTAGATAGAAGTTACTTTATGCATGAAATGGAAAATAGCTGCTATTAGCTGAATTATCCTACTGATCTTCCTCTATATAAACTTTTATTATTGAGATTGAAGTGTGCCTTTGATAGCCTAGCTTGTTTATGTTAAACTCTTGTGCTTCCAAGGAAAAGTAAGTGATCTCTTCCGACCTGGAAAACATAGCATTGTTTCTGCTAGGTCACTCTGTACTCATGAATACCAGACCCACTTCAGGTTGGAAGCAGAACCAAGGAATCCTGGTTTGTATTCATGTATAAAAGGAAATCCTTAAAACAATGAGACAAAGGAGTCACATGCTTCTGGCTGGTGGATATGCTCTTCATTCTTCTTGTATGCAGATTTTTAGTAAACAGCAAAAGAAAATTGTACTTCTAGGCTGGGCACAGTGGCTCATGCCTGTAATCCCAGCACTTTGGGAGGCCGAGGCGGGCAGATCACTTGAGGTCAGGAGTTCGAGAAAATCGTATTTTTTAAAAAAGACAGCCGGACGCAGTGGCTCACACCTGTAATCCCAGTGCTTTGGAAGGCCAAGGTAGGTGGATTACCTGAAGTCAGGAGTTCAAGACCAGCCTGGCCAACATGGCAA
>NW_016870470.1:0-704 GCF_001698545.2 Rhinopithecus bieti | reverse complement strand
TGCTGCTGCACTTCAGTTTGGGCGACAGAGTGAGATCCTGTCTCAAAAAAAAAAAAACCATGGAAAATTATGCTAAGGTAAATAAGTCAGTCACAAAAGACCACATATTCTGTTCATTCCATTTACATGAAATGTCCCGAATAGGAAAATCTGTAGGTACAGAAAGTAGATTAATGTAGGGGATGGTAGGGTAGATTGGTGTAGATTTAAGATGGGGTGGAGGGGGGCGCCCAAGATGGCCGAATAGGAACAGCTCCAGCCTCCAGCTCCCAGTGTGAGCGACACAGAAGACAGGTGATTTCTGCATTTTCTACTGAGGTACCAGGTTCATCTCACTGGGGTATGTGGGACAGTCGATGCTGGTCCACGGGTGCAGCCCGACCAGTGAGAGCTGAAGCAGGGCAAGGCATCACCTCACGTGGGAAGCTCAAGGGGGAAGGGAATTCCTTTTCCTAGCCAAGGGAAATTGAGACACACAACACCTGGAAAATTGGGTAACTCCCACCCTAATACTGCCCTTTACCAAGGGTCTTAGCAAACGGCACACCAGGAGATTATATCCCACACCTGGCCTGAAGGGTTCCACGCCCATGGAGCCTCCCTGAAGCTAGCACAGCAGTCTGAGATCTAACTGCAAGGCAGCAGCAAGGCTAGGGGAGGGGTGCCTGCCATTGCTGAGGCTTAACTAGGTAAACAAAGCTGCT
>NW_016870469.1:0-1751 GCF_001698545.2 Rhinopithecus bieti | reverse complement strand
TAATTATACATTTTTTTCTCACTTATTTTTAGTAGCATTTTCCTTTTGTATTTTTTGGATAGGTCATTCTCCTGGAAAACACTTTTCCCAAAGAACTAACAATTGGGCCGGGCGCGGTGGCTCAAGCCTGTAATCCCAGCACTTTGGGAGGCCGAGATGGGCGGATCACGAGGTCAGGAGATCGAGACCATCCTGGCTAACACGGTGAAACCTCATCTCTACTAAAATACAAAAAAAATAGCCGGGCGAGGTGGCGGGCGCCTGTAGTCCCAGCTACTCCGGAGGCTGAGGCAGGAGAATGGCATAAACCCGGGAGGCGGAGCTTGCAGTGAGCTGAGATCCGGCCACTGCACTCCAGCCCAGGCGACAGAGCAAGACTCCGTCTCAAAAAAAAAAAAAAAAAAAAAGAACTAACAATTAATTATCTTGCATCTAAGATCCAATATTAGTGAAGTTGAAATGAGACTGGAAAAAGCAGCAGCCTTCCGCGTCGCTGTCGCTGTTGCCTCCGCCACTTCCTCCGCCGTCGTGCGCCCTTCGGAGTCCCGCGCCCCACCATGCCCAACATCGTGCTGTTCAGCGGCAGCTCACATCAGGACCAGTCCCAGCGCGTGGCCGACCGCCTAGGCCTGGAGCTGGGCAAGGTGGTCACCAAGAAGTTCAGCAACCAGGAGACCAGCGTGGAGATTGGTGAAAGTGTGAGAGGGGAAGATGTCTACAACATCCAGACCGGCTGCAGGGAAATTAACGACAACCTGATGGATGGAGCTCCTCATCATGATCAATGCCTGCAAGATCGCATCATCATCCAGAGTGACTGCCGTGATCCCGTGTTTCCCATATGCCTGACAAGATAAAAAGGACAAGAGTCGTGCCCCAATTTCTGTAAAACTTGTGGCCAATATGCTGTCGGTGGCTGGGGCGGATCACATCGTCACCATGGACCTGTATGCCTCTCGGATACAGGGATTCTTTGATATTCCTGTGAATAATTTGTATGCGGAGCCGGCAGTCCTGCAGTGGATTCGGGAAAACATTGCCGAATGGAAGAACTGTATCATTGTTTCACCTGACGCAGGGGGAGCCAAAAGGGTCACGTCGATCGCAGACAGGTTGAATGTGGAATTTGCTTTGATCCACAAAGAGAGGAAGAAGGTGAATGAAGTGGACCAGATGGTCCTGGTGGGCGACGTGAAGGACCACGTGGGCATCCTCGTGGATGACATGGCTGACACATGCAGCACCGTCTGCCATGCCGCGGACAAACTGCCGTCAGCTGGAGCCACCAAAGTGTATGCTGTCCTTACCCATGGGATCTTCTCTGGACCAGCTGTTTCCGGAGAAAATAATGCTGCCTTTGAGGCTGTTGTCGTCACAAACACAATTCCGCAAGAGGACAAAATGAAACACTGCACCAAGATTCAGGTCACTGACATTTCCATGATCTTGGCTGAAGCAATCCGAAGGGCACACAGTGGGGAATCTGTGTCCTACCTGTTCAGCCATGCCCCGCTATAAATCCAGAATGGGAAGTGTCCAGCAAGCCTACTCTGACTTCTGACTTGTGTTTGTTTTCTGGATTTTTAGCTGTGGGTACTCAGTCAGCAATGATAGCATCACTGGCAAAAGCATCAGATCTTTGTATATGCTGAGATTTATTGTTTCCCCTTCTAAAGCTCAAGATCATTTTCTTTCCAGTTTTTGGGGAAATGGTGGTGGTTATTTGGTCTTTAAGTGAACTGTCTTAAATG
>NW_016870468.1:0-704 GCF_001698545.2 Rhinopithecus bieti | reverse complement strand
GATGTATTGAAGCTGCATTGTATATTATTATTATTATTATTATTATTTTTGAGATGGAGTTTTGCTCTGTCTCCCAGGCTGGAGTGCAATGGTGATCTTGGCTCACCGCAACCTCTGCCTCCTGAGTTCAAGCTGTTCTCCTGCCTCAGCCTCCCAAGTAGCTGGGACTACAGGCACATGCCACCACGGCTGGCTAATTTTTTTGTTATTTTTAGTAGAGGTGGGGTTTCATCATGTTACCCCAGTACGGTCTCGATCTCCCTAGCCTTGTGATGTGCCCGTCTTGGCCTCCCAAACTGCTGGAATTACAGTCGTGAGCCACTGTGCCTGGCCTGCATTGTACAATCTTTGTTTCTTTCCTCTTGCTGCTTTTGGGATTGTTTCTTTATCCTTAATCTCTGGGAGACTGACTATTAAATGTTTTGAGGTAGTCTTCTTTTCCTTTTTTTTTTTTTTTTTTTTTGATGGAGTCTCCCTCTGTCGCCCAGGCTGGAGTGCAGTGGCGCGATCTCAGTTCACTGCAAGCTCCGTCTTCCGGGTTCACGCCATTCTCTTGCCTCAGCCTCCTGAGTAGCTGGGACTACAGGTGCCCACCACCACGTCTGGCTAATTTTTTGTATTTTAGTAGAGACGGGGTTTCACCATGTTAGCCAGGATGGTCTCCATCTCCTGACCTCGTGATCCACCCACCTCAGCCTCCAAAG
>NW_016870467.1:0-1218 GCF_001698545.2 Rhinopithecus bieti | reverse complement strand
ATGTGGTTCACCATTTACATGAGCATTTTAATAACAGAAAGCAAAATAATTTTGAAGAATACATTAGTATTTGTAGGAGCCATTCATATTGCTCTCTGCATTTAAGGTAAATTAGAATTATTCACTAAGTCAAACAATGTCAAATAGAAAACAGAAAAGAGATGTTGATGAATGAATTAAATATGATGAGTCATATTTTATTCATTGTTTTATTCATTTTGAACTTTTAAATGAAGACATTGAAATACCGTCATGGTCATAAAATTTCTTAATTCCTCTTAAAATATTAATTTAATAATAAACAGTCATTTAATTAGTTTATAAAGCAAAATTGAAACACGTTGAGTATAGGACTTAATAGTATAATTTTGAGAGTTCCCCAGAACTCTTCTTAGCTTTTAGGCTCTTAGAAGATAAAATTGTGTATCTGTGTATGTGCACATGCAATAACATCATAAAATGGCCTACTATGAATACATGAAATGATGTTGCTTATTGTTATGATGTTTCACGTAAGGGAATATAAAGTAGGATTGATGAGTAAAAGGTGAAAGAAGAGGTTAGTGAATGATGGATTAGTTAATGATGAGCATGGTTTTGAGCAGGGGCTTGAAGAAATGATGGGTATGTGAAACCTAGAATACTGACATGATATTACATGCTGAGAAAAATATGGAGAAAATGAGACACTCCTGAACTGCATATGTAAGAAGAATGACAACTGCCCTGGTGAAACTGTGTTAATAAAGAATTGAAAATTGCTTAGTTAGAAATAGAAATGTTGAGAGAATGAAGAGATTGTTGATTTAATGTCTTAGATGTGGATGACAAAAATGAAAGAAACTTGTAGAGATTCTTTAGGCTCTGGCATTATAAGAACTATATGTGAGGTAGTATTTATGGTAGCTTATTGGAGAAGTGCAGAGTTGGAAGGATCCAGAACATATGTAAAATTGCTCAGTACTTTAAGCATTAGGTGATAAAGAATTAGGTGATTAAATTGATGGCAAATACATAAATATAAATATATACATACATAAATATAATGTAATGAAAAATTGAAAAATTGAAAAGTATACACCTATGTACCACAAAATAGTTAACCATATTAATCCATTTTACTAAATTTAATTTAAAGAAAATATTATTTCTCCCCATTATTTGGCAGCATGTAACCCTATTTTTATTTTCTTTGGGAAAGAGGTGGGAGTTTGGAGG
>NW_016870466.1:0-302 GCF_001698545.2 Rhinopithecus bieti | reverse complement strand
CTTGCTCTGTTGCCCAGGCTGGAGTGCAGTGGTGCAATCTCAACTCACTACAAGCTCCACCTCCCAGGTTCACGCCATTCTCCTGCCTCAGCCTCCCAAGTAGCTGGGACTACAGGCACCTGCCACCACGCCTGGCTAATTTTTTTTTTTGTATTTTTTAGTAGAGACAGGGTTTTACTGTATTAACCAGTATGGTCTTGATCTCCTGACCTCGTGATCTGCCCACCTCGGCCTCCCAAAGTGCTGGGATTACAGGCGTGAGCCACTGCTCTCGGCCCCATCTTTTTTTTTTTTTTTTTTTT
>NW_016870465.1:0-704 GCF_001698545.2 Rhinopithecus bieti | reverse complement strand
ACAAAAAAAATATCATCATATAAAAACTAGAAAGAATGTTTCTTAGAAACTGCTTTGTGATTTGTGAATTCATCTCACAGACTTACATGATTCTTTTCATGGAGCACATTGGTGTCACTGTTTTTGTGGAATATGAAAAGGAATATTTTGGATTGCATTGAAGCCTTTTGTGACAAAGGAAATACCCTCAGATTAAAACTAGAAAGAAGCTTTCTGAGAGACCATGCCATAATGCATTTATTCATTCCACAGAGTGACACGATACCTTTCATGGATCAGTTTGGTAGTACTGTGTTTGAGGAACCTGAGAAAGGATATTTTGGATCGCATTGAAGGCTATGGTAACAGAGGAAATACCCTCATATAAACCAGAATGAAGGTTTTTGAGAAAGTTCTATGTGATGTGTGAATTCAACTCACAGAGTTACACCTTTCTTTTCATGGAGCAATTTGCTAGCACTGTTTCCGTGGAAGCTGCAATGGGATATTTGGGAGCGTATTGAGGCATATGGTGGAAAAGGAAATATCCTCAGATAAAAACTAGAAAGAAGCTTTCTGTGAAACTGAATTGTGATTTGTGAATTCATCTCACAGAGTTAGAGCGTTCTTCTCATTGAGCAGTTTGATAGGTCTCTTTTCGTGGATTCTGCAAAAGGATATTCAGGAGTACTTTGAAGCCTGTTGTAACAAAGAAAATATAATCG
>NW_016870464.1:0-910 GCF_001698545.2 Rhinopithecus bieti | reverse complement strand
TTTGTTCTTTTTGCTTATCAGCTTAAGGGGCTTTTGGGCTGAGACTATGGGGTTTTCTAAATATACAATCATATCATCTGCAAACAGAGATAATTTGACTTCCTCTCTTCCTAGTTCAGTACCCTTTCTTTCTTTCTCTTGCCTGATTGACCTGACCAGAACTTCCAATACTATGTTGAATAGGAGTGGTGAGAGAGGGCATCCTTGTCTTGTGCCAGTTTTCAAAGAGAATGCTTCCAGCTTTTGCCCATTCAGTGTGATATTAGCTGTGGGTTTGTCATAAATAGTTTTTATTATTTTGAGATACATTCTATCAATACCTAGTTTATTGAGAGTTTTTAGCATGAAGTGGTGTTGAATTTTATTGAAGGCTTTTCTGCATCTATTGAGATAATCATGTGGTTTTTGTCGTTGATTCCATTTATGTGAAAGATTACGTTTATTGATTTGCGTATGTTGGACCAGCCTTGCATCCCAGGGATGATGCCAACTTGATCATGGTGGATAAGCTTTTTGATGTGCTGCTGGATTCGGTTTGCCAGTATTTTATTGAGGATTTTTGCATCGATGTTCATCAGGGACATTGGCCTAAAATTTTCTTTTTTGGTTTTGTCTCTGCCAGGTTTTGGTATGAGGATGATGCTGGGCTCGTAAAATGAGTTAGGGAGGATTCCCTCTTTTTCTATTGATTGGAATAGTTTCAGAAGGAATGGTACCAGCTCCTCTTTGTACCTCTGATAGAATTCGGCTGGTCCTGCACTTTTTTTGGTTGGTAGGCTATTAATTGCTGCCTCAATTTCATAAAGACAGATATGAACTTTTTCTTCTCACTTGCCTTTGTTTCCTAAACCATTGTTCATATTTAAATGAAGTTCTGTGTTCCTTTTTAAAGAACTTTTGTGTTAATGTA
>NW_016870463.1:0-704 GCF_001698545.2 Rhinopithecus bieti | reverse complement strand
TTTTTTTTTTTTTTTTTTTTTTAAAATGAACCAGGCCTTGTGGTGTGTGCCTATAGTCTCGGCTGCCTGGGAGGATGAGGCAGGACTGCTTGAGCCAAGGTCTTGGAGGCTGCAGTTGCTATGATTGTGTCACTGCACTCTGTACTGGGTGACAGAACAAGACCAAGCCTCTTAAAAAAAGTTTTTTTCAGGTCAGGGGCTTTGGGAGGCTAAAGTGGTTAGCTTGCTTGTGCTCAGGAGTTCGAGACCAGCCTGGGCAACATGGCAAAACCATGTCTCTACCAGAAATACAAAAGTTAGCCAGGCATAGTGGCACACACCTATAATCCCTGCTACTCGGGAGGCTGAGGTGGGAGAATTGCTGGATCCCAGGAAGTTGAGGCTACAGTGAGCTATGATGCACCACTGCATTCCAGCCTTGGTGACAGAGCGAGACCCGGTTTCAAAAATAAATAAATATAAATAAATAAAAATTTTCTTCTGAGCAAAAAATAGAGATTTCCTATATATCTTCTTTCCCCACACATGTACAGCCTCGCCCATGATCAGCATCCCCAACTGGAGTGGTTGTTAGAACTGATGCACCTCCGTTGACATCTTATAATCACCCAGTGTCCACAGTGTACATTAGGGTTCACTCTTGGTGTTCCACATTTAAAAAAAAAAAAAAAAAAAAAAAAAGCCAGGCACAGTGGCTCACACCT
>NW_016870462.1:0-227 GCF_001698545.2 Rhinopithecus bieti | reverse complement strand
CTATTCTGTTCTATTGTTCTATGTGCCTATTTTATTTCAGTACTATCCTGTTTTGGTGACTATGGCCTTATAGTATAGTTTGAAATCAAGTAGTGTGATGCTTCCAGATTTGCTCTTTTTGCTTAGTCTTGCTTTGGCTATGCGAACTCTTTGTTGGTTCCGTATGGATTTTAGAATTGTTTTTTCTAATTCTGTGAAGAATGATGGTGGTATTTTGATAGGGATTA
>NW_016870461.1:0-249 GCF_001698545.2 Rhinopithecus bieti | reverse complement strand
TCGAAAACTGGAGAGAAGCTTTCTGTGCAACTCTGTTGTGATGTTTGTATTCATCTCATAGAGTTAAATCATTCTTTGGATTGATCAGTTTGAAATCACTGTTTCTGGAATCTGAGAAAGGACATTTGGAAACGCTCTTTAGAATATCCTGAAAAAGAATTAACCTCAGAGAGAAACCAGAAGGAAGCTTTCTATAAAACTGCACTGTGTCACGTAAATTCCGCTCACACTGTTAAGCTCCTCTTTGCA
>NW_016870460.1:0-324 GCF_001698545.2 Rhinopithecus bieti | reverse complement strand
ACACACACACACATATAGATACACACACACACAGATACACACACACACACATATATAGATACACACACACACATATATAGATACACACACACACATATATAGATACACACACACACACATATATAGATACACACACATATAGATACACACACACACATATATAGATACACACACACACAGATACACACACACACACATAGATATATAGAGACACACACACATACAGACACACACACACACATATATAGATACACACACACATAGATACACACACACACATATATAGATACACACACACACAGATACACACACATTGCCCTAGCA
>NW_016870459.1:0-1350 GCF_001698545.2 Rhinopithecus bieti | reverse complement strand
ATAATTTTCTCATTTAGGGCTTATTAGATATATTTATCCTTATATTATGTTTTACTCAATTCAGGTATGTATTGCTAAATAATCTTTATTCTTATGCTAACCCATTTTATACTATAGTTTTACAAGGATGGAATGAAAATAATAAACGATGGACATACTATTTTACATCAGGGATATGAAACATTAACAAATTTTGTCCTTTTAAAAGATACAGTGTTTTGGTGTCAAAAGTACTCAAACCTTGGGTGAAACAAAGTTAAACAATTTATATGTACATATAGTTATATTTTCTTGGACATCACATATTTAACAGAATTTTAACAGTTAAGATGCCTTAACCGGGGAAAAGTGACCATTTTTTCTGTAACTTTATTTTCTTCCAGTTGAAGAAGTAGTTGTGACTTTGCAGCTTGGAGGTGACAGAGAGCCAACAGAGACAGTAGGAGACTTATCAATTTGTCTTGATGGACTACAGTTAGAGTCTGAAGTTGTTACCAATGGTGAAACTACATGTTCAGAAAGTAAGTGACTACCTTTTAAGGTCTTTAATGATCCTTCTTAAATAAAATAGCCATTGTAGTATGCTGTATGTAATTATTTTGATTTTTTTTTTCAGATTAATAAAATGTTTTTTTCTGGCTGGTGTGATGGCTCACGCCTCTAATCCCAGCACTTTGGGAGGCTGAGGCAGGAAGATTGCTTGAGCTTGGAGGTTGAGGCTGCTGTGAGCTGTAATCACGTCACTGCAGTCCAGCCTGGGTGACAGAGTGAGACCTTGTTTCTTTAAAAAAAAAGAAAGAAATGATTTTTTTCTTTTAAAAAAGAGACATTGATCACTTTAAACATTTTCTTTTAGTTTAATCTACCCATTGCTGTTGAAATGGTGGTGGTAATAGGTACAGGTAGACTTCAAAGGAGGAAAGTGTTTCTTTGTCCCCTCAAACTTGATCACATTAGAGAGAATGAGATATATTCGTATTTCTATGAATAAAAGCATGTATATTTTACATAAGTTGAAAATTAGCCAAATAAAAGTTGAATCACATTTGGCTCTATGAATAATGAGTTGATTAATATAGTATTTATTCTGTAGGCCCACTATGGCAGTTCATATGGATTAGATGCCACACTGCCAACTGTGCCAATGGCAGACAGAATTTATTGTCTGTAGCAGTGTGTGGTTGAGTTTAAAACTTTTTTTTTTTTTTTTTGGTACAGAGTCTTGCTCTGTCGCCCAGGCTGGAGTGCAAGTGGCATGATCTCACTGCAAGCTCCGCCTTCTGAGTTCACGCCATTCTCCCGCCTCAGCCTCCCCAGCAGCTGGGACTACAGGTGCCTGGCTAATTTTTT
>NW_016870458.1:0-324 GCF_001698545.2 Rhinopithecus bieti | reverse complement strand
TCCAAGGAAGGAGAGCGTAATATTGTTCCCCATATCCCGGGGTGTGTACACCTTCCTATGATATGGTTCGTAATATACAGGGGAAAAGAGGGTGATATTACTTCCCATATAGCGAGGTGTGTACATCCCCCTGTAATATTGTTCATAATATTCAAGGGGAAAGAGAGTGATATTACTCCCAATATCGTAGGGGGTGTACATGTGACATGGTTCGTAATATTTAGAGGGGGCAGAGGGTAATATTGCTCCCAATATTGCAGGAGAGGTACACCCCCTGCTGTGATATGGTTTGTGATATCCAAAGTGGGAGAGGGTGATATTACT
>NW_016870457.1:0-239 GCF_001698545.2 Rhinopithecus bieti | reverse complement strand
GAAAGAAAGAAGAAAGAAAGAAAAGAAAGAAAAGAAAGAAAAGAAAGAAAAGAAAGAAAAGAAAGAAAGAAAGAAAGAAAGAAAGAAAGAAAGAAAGAAAGAAAGAAAGAAATTGAGTATATTATTCTGTTCATAAAGGAATAGAATAAGGATACTGCTACCCCAACTCATTTTACAAAGATCCCAAGGTCAGTCCCCTCTAGAGAGGAAATATGATGCTGCTGGCTTTCTGTTCTTGA
>NW_016870456.1:0-249 GCF_001698545.2 Rhinopithecus bieti | reverse complement strand
GCTCCATCTTGCTTTGGCTATGCAGGCTCTTTTTGGGTTTCATATTAATTTTAAGATTGTTTTTTCTAGTTCTCTGAAGAATGATAGTATTTTGATAGAAATAGCATTGAATTTATAAATGGCTTTTGGCAGTATGATTATTTTTACAATATTGATTCTACTCATCCATTAGCATGGGATGTGTTTCCATTTGTTTGTGACGTCTATGATTGCTTTCAGCAGTGTTTTGTAGTTTACTTTGTAGAGATC
>NW_016870455.1:0-2165 GCF_001698545.2 Rhinopithecus bieti | reverse complement strand
AGGCCGATCTGTGTGCCATGACCTTGGAACTCGACGTGAGATCGCTGGACCGGCAGCAGCACCTGGAAGCTTGTTGGAAATGCTGATCTCAGGTGGAACTCCAGAATTCCCACACTGCACCTGCACTCCCCAAATACCTCCCCACCAGACGATCCGAGGGCTTGGGGCAGTCCGAGGAGCACCTGCCAGGGCGCCTGGGGTCCCACTGCTAGAGATCCAGCCCAGCAATCTGAAGATGTAAGTGCCCCCAGGAGGAGTGACAGAGTGACACAAATGACACAAGGGGAGGGGACTTGTCAGGTGTCCCCTCCTACTGCAAGTTCCCAGGGCTGAAGGCAATGCCCCCACAGGGACTTTTCTAGACACTCCGAGTGCACTTGAATTGCATTTTGAGTGATGCTACCTGCTAAGGTAAATCCTATGCTGGGAGGTGGGGGGAGGGGGGTTCACTAACATTGCAGGGGGGCGAGGGTTGGAAGAGTGTGTAATTATGAGGATGAGCCTGGGATTTGGAGGGAAATGGACTGGGTTTGGGTCCCTGCCCCGGGATGTCTTAGCTTTACAGAGCTGGGCAAGCCCCTCCACCTTTCCGATCTCAGCTTCTCCATCTATGAAATGGGTTCATAATCTCACAAAGAGGCTGCTGGCAACACTAAATGAGAAAACACAGAAAAAAGCCCCTTCCGCCATAAAGTGCTGTGCAGTAGTATTTATTGTTACTGTGTTAAAATTCACTCTCGGGGAAGTGATTTGGGGCCATGGCCCTAGGAACCGCGTCTTTGTTCACAGTCATCCCATTTCCTCTGCAGCCACAAAAGGCCTGCGTGTGTCAGGGCTCGGGAGATTCTCCTCGCTGGCCATCGGCAAGAATGCCAGACTCAGAGGCTGCCATTGCCCACAGGGTTTCTTCTCCTTTCCATTCACAGCAGGAAGAGCCCTCCGGAGCCTCGGAATGCAGAGTGGAAGTGGTGGTGCCCAGGACGCATGGGGCTCTGATGGGCAGAGGGAGGTGGGCCTGAGCATGGGCCTTCTTCTCCCCAGGTCAGAGAGGCCTGGGTGCCCCTGGAGGGAATGCTGAGGTCACCTCTGGCCAAATCTTCCTGTTCTGCCAGGACCCAGCCCTGTTCAGTGACATCAAGCTTTTGGATCCCTGTTCTGGGGCCCTCCTCCCTGGCCGGGCTGTGTAGAGAAGCCCTTCTCTCCACTTTATTGGGTCCAGATTGTTGTGTGGCTTCTCTCCTCCTCTGCGGCCTGAGGTCCGAAAAGAGCGATGCTGACAGACAGACAGATTTCTCAAAGAAAGGTCCTGCTCAGCCAAGGACAAAGGGGCCTCGCAGAGGCTCCTGGGGGTGAGAAAGCTGAGAGTTTACCAGGCAGGTGCCTTCTGCACTCACAGGTACAGGCTGCAACAGCTTTCCAAGAAGCACATCCACTTCGTCCCCAGGTCCAGATGCCACATCGCCCTGCAGGGACCAAGACCACACACAGGCTGCTTGGACAGGATGTAGTGGGTCACTGTCCTGGAGCTGGCCCCTCTGTAGCCTGTGACAATCAGCTCGAGTCTCTCTGCCAAGTCTCCGCCTTCTGTTCTTGCCCACCCTTGAAGCAGAGTTGACATTTTGGGTTTTTCCAGCAGACAAAGCTCACCCAATCTGACACTGTGGAGGTTGTTAATTTAACAACCAACCCGGCCGGGCGCGGTGGCTCAAGCCTGTAATCCCAGCACTTTGGGAGGCCGAGACGGGCGGATCGCGAGGTCAGGAGATCGAGACCATCCTGGCTAACACGGTGAAACCCCGTCTCTACTAAAACTACAAAAAACTAGCCGGGCGAGGTGGCGGCGCCTGTAGTCCCAGCTACCTGGGAGGCTGAGGCAGGAGAATGGCGTGAACCCGGGAGGTGGAGCTTGCAGTGAGCTGAGATCTGGCCACAGCACTCCAGCCTAGGTGACAGAGCGAGACTCCGTCTCAAAAAAAAAAAAAAAAAAAAAAAAAAAAAAACCAACCAACCCATCCTCATGTTGAGAAACCAGCTCCAAATGCTCACCTGGCTGTCAGGGACAGGGAGCCTCATGGGTGAAAGAGGGATATGATGGCATAATTTAAACCAAAAGAGACATTGGCGGTTACCCGTGTTGCCCCAGGCCTGCTGGCCTCCTACTGTGA
>NW_016870452.1:0-1359 GCF_001698545.2 Rhinopithecus bieti | reverse complement strand
AATCATATTTTGTATAATAAATTACTAATTATTGATTTGAAGGATTTTGTTGTGTATTAGAGATGTAAATGTTTTATCTCTGTTTTATATTTTAAAATGTATTCTCCTGGGTTTTGTCATTTTAGTGTATTTGTAAAACCTTTTGATGTATAGGAGATTTTAATATTTACATGATTAAAGTGATCAAATTTATCCCTTCTTGATTTTTTATCCTGATAGGATATGTATACTCAGACTGAATTTACAAAATATTGTCCTATATTTCCTCGTATGATATCCATTTCACCTCATTTCATTTTTTAAACTATGTGATTCCATTTAGATTAAGTTAAGATAATCATTCAAAATATTTACAGGTAAGAACCCAAATTTTTTCTCAAGTGTGTATTCAATGGACCCAATTACATTGAATAATCCTTCATTCCCTCACCTCTTTGATATATTCATTTTAAAATAGTTCATCCCTCTGTATACTTGGAAGTATTTCTTGACTCTTTTTTCTATTCCACTAATTCATTTGTCTATTCTTTTGTCAATAGCATGCTCGTTTGATTACAGTGGCTTTAAAATATAGTTTGCTATCTGACAGGTCAATTCCCTTCACAGTATTCTTTTTAAAAAATATCTGGGCACTTCTTGTACATTTCTTCTGTCATCTAACTTTAAATGTATTTGTTATATTGCAAAAAATCCACTTGGATTTTGACTGAAACATTAATATATTAACTAATTATATAGCTGAGAATTGACATTGTCAACTATCAGTAAATAAATAAATCATAGCTTTTCAACCTTAGATTGCTATTCAAGTGGTAAACCATCTTAATTGCAACTCAAAACATGCAATTCATTATGTCTAATTCTGTGATTTGCTGCTCATGTGCTTTTTCTATCTATGGCCTTCAACATTTCATTAAAGATCAGCATTCACATGGATGTCTTGTGCTTCAGTGTCAACTGTTCTGGAGGGTACTTGCCTTATGCCTAGAGGTGACCACCAGAGCCCTCAAATATGATTTTTGTGAAAACCACATAGTCTCACCTTATCTTATGTCATATTAAATATATTATATATTTGAAAATTCAATCCAAACAATAGAAAATTAATTTATATTTTGGAATACATTACATCTTTATAGTATTTTCTTCCTTCCAAGGACAATGCTATGTCTGTTCATTTATTCAGGTATGGCTTCAATATGTGCTTTTATAATTTTTCATTACAAAATGTATTTCTTGGCCGGGCATGGTGGCTGATGCCTGTAATTCCAACACTTTGGGAGGCCGAGGCGGGCGGATCACTTGAGGTTAGGTGTTCGAGATCAGCCTGGCCAACACGGTGAAACCCTGTCTCTACTA
>NW_016870451.1:0-306 GCF_001698545.2 Rhinopithecus bieti | reverse complement strand
TTTTTTTTGAGACGGAGTCTCGCTCTGTCGCCCAGGCTGGAGTGCAGTGGCCGGATCTCAGCTCACTGCAAGCTCCTCCCCCCGGGTTTATGCCGTTCTCCTGCCTCAGCTTCCTGAGTAGCTGGGACTACAGGCGCCCGCCACCTTGGCTGGCTAGTTTTTTTTCTTTCTGTACTTTTTAGTAGAGACGAGGTTTCACCGTGTTAGCCAGGATGGTCTCGATCTCCTGACCTCGTGATCCGCCCGTCTTGGCCTCCCAAAGTGCTGGGATTACAGGCTTGAGTCACCGCGCCCGGCCAGGGTTTT
>NW_016870450.1:0-1087 GCF_001698545.2 Rhinopithecus bieti | reverse complement strand
GAATGTGTGTGTGCAGGTGTGTATGTGGGGGTGTGTATGAATGTGTGTGTATGTGGGATGTGTGTGGGGTGTGTATGAATGTGTGTGTATGTGGGATGTGTGTGGGGTGTGTATGAATGTGTGTGGGTGTGAACGTCTGTGCACCTGTGTGCAGGAGTGTATGTCTGTCTCCATGTGCACAGGCCAGGGACGCTCACACTCAAAAGAAACAGTTCTCTTGATTCATTCATGCCCCCACCCTGGTGCCTTGTGCAGAGTTCATCGCACCCCAAAAGACTCAGTGCCCGACGTGAACCCTGAGGGGCCCAGCCTGGGCAGCTGCGTGTCCCCAAAAACCCACCGTGTGGAAACCACCACACTCCTGAAGGAAACGGTCTTCCCAGCGGGGCAGGCTTGAACCTGCTACCCTACAAGCCCGGGTCTTCCTATTCGGCTCCATGCCCGGGTACCTCCCGGGGTCTCCGCCCCCCAGCT
This sequence comes from Rhinopithecus bieti, assembly GCF_001698545.2. Classification (NCBI taxonomy): domain Eukaryota; kingdom Metazoa; phylum Chordata; class Mammalia; order Primates; family Cercopithecidae; genus Rhinopithecus; species Rhinopithecus bieti. Next base: position 613 of record NW_016870450.1, on the reverse strand, counting down.
CTGGAGTCTGTGTGAAGCTCATCAAAATGACAACCATCCAGCACTTTGGGGGGCTGAGGCGGGCGGATCCCCCAAGGTCAGGAGTTCAAGACCCGCCTGGCCAACATGGTGAAGCCCCGTCTCCACTAAAAAGACAAAATTAGCCAGGTGTAGTGGCAGGTGCTTGTCATGCCAGCTACTCGGGAGGCTGAGGCAGGAGAATTGCTTGATCCCGGGAGGCGGAGGTTGCAGTGAGCCAAGATGGCACCACTGCCCTCCAGCTCGGGCAATAGAGCGAGATTCTGTCTCAAAAACAAAAGAGGCCGGGCACGGTGGTTCACTCCTGTAATCCCAGCACTTTGGGAGGCCGAGGCGGGCGGGTCACGAGGTCAGGAGATCGAGACCATCCTGGCTAACACGGTGAAACCCCGTCTCTACTAAAAAAAAATACAAAAAACTAGCCGGGCGAGGTGGCGGGCGCCTGTAGTCCCAGCTACTTGGGAGGCTGAGGCAGGAGAATGGCGTAAACCCGGGAGGTGGAGGTTGCAGTGAGCTGAGATCCGGCCCCTGCACTCCAGCCTGGGCGACAGAGCGAGACTCCGTCTCAAAAAAAAAGAAAAAAAAAAAAAAAAGA
>NW_016870449.1:0-324 GCF_001698545.2 Rhinopithecus bieti | reverse complement strand
GCAGGAGCAGCGAGTCCAGCTCCGCTCGCACGTCAAGCGCCGCCATGGACACACAATCAGATCCGGACCCGCCACCTTCCCTGTCACCGCCCGCGGTTGGCAGGACAGCCAATGGGCACACGAGATCTTCCATCGAGGGGCGTTCCCAGCTGGGGATCCCCACGCCGGCAGCACCTAGGCCTCCGGGTCAGCTCCTTTAAGGGCAAGCGCACTTAGAGAAGCAGCACGGAAGCAACGGATCAACTGGTTTCTCCAATCAGCCCCCGAGTGCATCAACCAGCCGGACTGTCGGCTGGGGTCATAGGTGGTTCTGAGTCCTTCCGG